>NC_056733.1:1499960535-1499988035 GCF_019279795.1 Protopterus annectens | reverse complement strand
GGTAAACCTATATGCGTATATCTATGTAGATATACTATATATGAATAAATATAAATATATATATATATATAAATATATATATATATATATATATATATATGTATATATGTATATATATATATATATATATATATATATATATATATATATATATATACTTCTTTTACGTGAAAACGCATTTCAGTGAATAGTAGCTCGCCAACTCCAGTATACAGAATATACACTTTGCCAAAACTGCAATTTCCTGAATCGCATATCAGCAAAATCGCATGGTAGTTCAGGTGCCTGGATTTGTAAGTGGTGTACAGAAGGGGGCCTTAAATGTTAAGAGAACTTGTTATTGATTGCGGTACAGTGAGGATAACGAAATATTCCCTTTTCCCAACTGTAGTGCGATCTCAGAGTTAGTTTATATAAGTAGCAGGGTGTGAGGGGAGCAGCCCCCCCACATGGGGGTGCAGGGGGCTTGCCCCCTGCAGAAATGTGTTTGCTGTATTTCTTTTGAACATCAATAGCAGTTCCAGACCATGTTTGCCAACAAAAATTAATAGAGCTCTGTGGAATATGTCACAGCAATTGTATCTGTCGTTGGGTAAGAATATGTGAATTATTAGTTTACTTTTCATGTGTCAACAATCAGGTCAATTATATTACATTCAGTGGCATGCACAGCTACAGTTATCCCACTCCACAAGGGGGGATTCTCCTTGGATTCTGGGAACAATCGTCCCATCAGTCTGATGAGCCTAATCTATAAAGCCATGGAACGCATTATCATGGCAACTTTCAAACACTGGACCCCACCCAGTTTGGTTTCATGAAGTGCCAATCTTGTCTTCTCAACCTGATTGACTTCTTTGAATCAGTCTTCAGAGCCATGGACGAGGGTAAGGCAGTCCACACATCCTATCTGGACCTCGCCAAGGCCTTTCACACCATCCCCCACTCTGGAATCATAGATAAAATTACTAAGCTGGGCATTAATCCCTACGTCACTGGATGGGTTGCCAGCTGGCTTACTGACAGAACCCACACTGTAAACATAGCCGACTCCAAATCCAGCTCCAGTCAAGTGACAAGTGGAGTACGTCAGGGTTCAGTCCTGGGACCGCTCTTGTTTGGCAACTACTTCTCTGAAGTACAGGCCAACACTAAGGGACTCTGGCTAACAAAGTTTGCTAATGACTGCAAACTGGGAGCCATTATCGAATCCCCAAATGATGTGGATATTCTACAAAAGGGCCTTACAGAAACAGATGCTTAGTGCCAGAGCCATGGACTCAAGCTCAATGCCAAGAAATGTATAGTTATCCCCTTTGGGAAAACCATGTACCCATAAACTTCCACATAAGTGGCAGTACACTAAACACCAAAAGTGTGATAAGGGACTTAGGACCACAGGTGGACAGTGGTCTCATCTTCAATAACCACATCGCCACAACAGTCAGGAAATCCTTCTATGTGGCACACCTCATCACTAAGGGCTTTTCATCCAGAAAAAAGGAGGTCATTGCCCCACTGTACTCATCCCTCATTAGACCCATTATTGAGTACAACACCCCATTTGGTATGTACCTCACAAGACACCTGCAATAGCTGAAAAGGCCGCAGAAATACCTCACTAAGAGAATCACAGGTCTAAAGCAGATGCCCTATGCTGACCATCAAAAAAACCTCCAGCTATACTCTGTCACATATCGTCTACTCAGAGGCAATCTCTGCTTAACATACAAGGCCATGTCAAACCCAGAGCTGTTGGATATGCTGCACTTAAAGAAATCCTGATCCCTCAGAGTCACACGCTCCAGGGATCTAAACCTGGTCATCACAATTCATCCCGAGGATCGCGTCAGTCGCCCTGCTAGACAGGGGACCAGGAAAGTAAATATTCTTGGAAGAAATAGCCAGGGAATTGTTATGGCTAGTCTTGCATAGGCCCTAGGGCCAATAGCCTAGTACTAACCTATGAACTTATGTATGTGGTGTTCACTAATGTGAGTTTCGTAAGATTGCAGTTTCGGCATAGTGTATTTTCGGTACACTGGAGTCGGCAAAATACCATTCACTGAAGTGTGTTTTCGCTTAAAAGAATTATTTTTTTGATACAATCAGTTCCCATTTGAAACTTTGGTGCTTTGTTTATTTAGACTGCATTGCATACATGTCAGTAGCATGCAAGTGTATTGTTGGCTGTAACTTATATGTTAAAATGATATAGTTATTTAATGGATAAGTCAGTAAGCCAGATTCAATAAAGCCTACACAGTCTGTTTACACCGTGTGCACTTCACATTGTGGTGAGCACACAGAAGTGCACTGTTTTACATTCAATAAGCATCTCTATCAGATGTTCACTAGGGAGGATATCCCACAGGGTCACTTACTGGAGGATGCACGATATGCATTGGAACTGTGGCTGATGGCACCCATCAGAAATGCACACATTCCTGCTGAAGAATGCCATAATGAGGCACACACTCTAACCAGATTACAATCCATGGATATGTACTGAAATATTTACAGTATGTGCCATGCTACACACCATCATCCTGAGGAAACAGCTTCAAGAAGGGGAAGAGGCATACATCCTACCACCAATGGCAAGGTCACAACAGCCACATGCAAGTGAGGAGTCAGAGGGGGAAGCAGCGGCTGCTGTGGGTGTAGGCAGATGTAGGTGCGCACAATATGCCCTTCCATTGGCTAAGAGACAATGCATAGCACACTCACTCACTCACCACCTAAGGGCCTAAAACCTTCCTCCTATGCATATACATATAGTAGCATTGATGCTAGGCAATGCTCATAACCTTTACCTACCATGTAATGACTGTGTACTGCTTGCATCAAACAGAGTCAGCAGAGACAGCTCTGAACTAAAAGTGTTTCAACTGCTGGATTTACAAGGTATGTGTTGAACCTGGAGTGTATTGTGTAATAATATGAATGACTGACACATCCTTGCATGTTGTTACTTGGTAGTGTAAGCAAATAAAAGGTGAGAGATTTATAAAGAAATGACCTTAACATGTCACAGCAGAGACCTATTTGACTTATATGTGTCCATTATTAAGTAGTAGGACTCAGACATCAATGATTCACACAGTCATACCTCTCAAAAGTAGTGATGGTCAGTGAATGCCCTCAGTATAGCACCATATGTTTGTACTGGAAAATCATTATAGAGAGAAGTTAGAAAGTAATGATATACATTTCAGTTTCAGACTTCATAACCCTCACAAGATTATTAACAATAAAGATGGAAATTTTTTGATGCTATCAACTGTCTAACTTTCTAAGACCAATGTAAGTCAAAGGTAAAATTGCCAATTCAACATCACAAATGCAGATATACTAAGCACTAAGTCAGCTGTGCAATGTGAGCATCAGATGGAAAGCTTGTGTATCTCTGAATCCAAAAGACAGAAAACAGGGATATGACACAGTTATCATCACTTGCACAGGATGTTGCGGGGCAGGAAGCCTTGGCTAACACAAAAGGTCAGTGAATGTGTGTGAGTAAAAAAGAGAAGCAGACAGACATTTGGATAAAGTAACAAATAGGCAATGAAACAAAATGAGTGTTAAGCTTCATAGCCAAACCATGCAACTGTTGTGTGTTTCTTTATATGTCCTCCAGGTGACATTGGTGTGTGAGTATCTGCATGAACACAGCCAAGCTCTGTGCTAGCTCTATGTCTTTGTATGTTGGACAAGTGTGAGCTGTGCATGGTAGAGTTGACAGTTCATTGTTGTAGTACCTGACCATGAGAACTATCTCTGACAGGAGTTGCACTGGCTCATCCACGCACACAGTCTTATGCACTGCTGCTACTAGAATGTGGCTGATACCTGCTGGATGAACTTCCCTTACAAGAACACCCAGGACCATGATCCATGGCTTGCCACTTCTGGGTGTGGACAGCTCAACCACTGAAAGAGCAGTGGAAGTAGTCCCGTTATGGGAGTGTGATTAGGCATGGCCATGTTGGCTAACAGCAGATGACGTGGCTGACCTATGCCCATGAGGATGCCATCCCTCTACCAGCAGATGTCCATCACGGATGCCACCCATTCCAATGTGTTGATCATCAGAGCCATTGAAATGGAAACATGGTGGAGTCAGTCATGTATGTCATCTTGCACCACATCTACAACTCTAAGCACTTTTCTGGAGGTCCTATGGGAATGTGCTTGTACCTCCATGATGGTCCTAAACATATGTTGAGTGGCATGGGAAGAGACACCTTGATCAGATGGAGAATGGACAGCAGGCCTCCACTGAGCACCCCTAACAACCCCCTGCATGGCACCTCACCCACACTTTGGCTATGATCAGAGTCAACAGGCATTGAAGCTGCAGTAACCACACTTCCCTGTTCAATTGTCTCACCCTCCACCTGTCCAGTATCTGGGGGCTCACTGGAATGGGTAGGCATAGCCCTACTAGCTGAGTCTGATGGAATTTCAGGGTATGGCTGTATGTCAACCTCAGTGTCAGATTCAACCACTGCACCCCCTGATTGTGCCTCTGTTTGGCCATCATCATCAACAGTGTCTGCTGATACTCTGAAATCAGGTGGTAGAAGTCCCACACTTCCACTGTCAGGATCACCTGTTATAAAAAGCAACAAACAAAGGAAAAAATGAATACCTACACTGCTATAGTACAATACATGCTAACAAAATAACAGTGCTGCCACTATTAGACAATACAGCAATAGACACAACAGTCCTAACATCAATATCATACACTAAAATATTTCTTTGAACTGCTCATCACTACTACTAGAAAAATGTTTGGCTTACCATGCACAGATGATGGTATGCTCCCTATGCCAGAAGGTCTTGGAAGAAGTTAAGCAAAAGGTACGGACAACATCATCACAATTAACAGTAACACAGGGGTTAAAACATTTTTCCCTTTGTGTGTCCATTAACTATACTTTCAAGAAGAACTTGGAGGACAAGCCCAACCTAAGTCCCATGTGTAATCAGTGAGAATGTGTTGGTAACTGTAGCAATCTTCAACACTCCCCATCCAATTTCTTGTTGAACAGAACTAATGTATTGATGTAAATATTTTACTATACAACAGTATTTAACAATTGAGATACAAAAGCCTACCTGGAATTTCCTACTGGGACATTATTGCTGTTCCTGAAACAGTAGCACCAATGAAAAAGGGCATGCTGTTCTGCACTTTCCTGGGAGATGTTGGAGCCTTGACAGTGGACAGAAACTATTTATCTGCTATTAATGGTGTCTGTGTAGCAGGCCCCCAGGTACCCATCCAATAATGGGCCACTGCAGCTGCTCTCCATCATGCAGATGAGATCATGTCAGTGGCCCTATGGACTTGACCATATGCCCTGTTGTGTCCACCTACTGCATTGACATCTGTAACTATCTGCTGCCAAATTTGCATTCTGCCTGACATATCTTTATGTCCCCTCTCAAGTAGAAAGGCACCATGTCACCTAAAAGCTTCCACAATGACCTGATTTTCAGAGTCACTGAACAATGGTTTTCAGGGACTGAGATGTTTGGGTGCCATAGTCCTAGGCATCCTAAAACACAACAGAAGGATAATACATGTAAGTATCACATAACCACAAAATAACTGTTCCCAGATAAAACAGCAAAGGAAGTATTTTATTAGTACCCACTGGAGAAACATAAAACAGTCTAAAAATTTAAAATATGAGCAATGGACTGGATGCCAAAAATGGGAGAGTAATTATAGCAACTTATCCTTGTTTGTGCCATAACAGAAATGCATATTTACTCCCCCACCCCCAAAAACAGGCAAATGACACATTTTGCTAACAAACTATCATTGAAATGCCTAAAGTGCTATCAAATGAAATGTCCCTGAAACATGTCTACAGATTTTACACAGAATATTCCATTTTAAGATATTAGTGCCTTCTGTGTGGAGTCTGCATGTCCTCCTCGTGGTTGAGTGGCATTCGAGAGACATGCGTAAATGGGCCTGCCTTTGTTGAAGGTTGGGCATCGAGCTGGCACCTCGGCACTGTAAAAATCTACTGCCAATCATTAGCGGACCAGAGTTCCACTCTGGCGACCCCTAACTGGGAAAAGCCGAAAGAAGAACAACCAATCATGTATACCTGTGAAATGTCCTGACAAACATGCCCATTCCATCAGTACACTTCTAACTAATGCATAGAGATAAAAAAACATTTGCTGATCAATATATATATATATATATATATATATATATATATATATATATATGTGTATAAAAACATATTTTTTCTTAATGACATTTCACCATATACATAGTATATAGCTGAAAAATTTAACCATACCTTCTCAAGTTCAGTAATCGTCTGTGCAGATATATCCCAAAGTAATAACCTCTTTTCTGTGTTCTCCACATAAACAAGTCTTCTCATCCTCAGGTTCCCTAGTTACAAGGTTTCTTTTTATGGTGTATTTTCAATTGACGTTTTACTAATACAGGTTTAATACTGACAGCATTGTTCAAAACTTGGGGAACATCCTGAGATCTTATTATCCATTGTAGTTCCCTAATTTCTAGAGCATTATTTAAATCCCCCCCTCTTAAACCCAATTCAACCGTATCTATAAGACTTCAGGCGGATATTTCCCCAGGTTTGAACAATGCTGTCAGTATTAAACCTGTATTAGTAAAACGTCAATATGATAATTTATGAAAAATTGTTAGTTAATATATATAAGAATATATTTATTATATATTTTTATTTTTAATGTTCGTTTTTATGAACTATGTTCATGCATAATGTTATAATATGACTGCATATTATATATGTTTTTTAGATGATTGGATAAATTTTATTGGCTTGTTTTTAGTGGCTGGTGTAATCATGTGACATTAAGTATACCTCTATATGAATGTGCCTACATTGTGTTTATACATGCTGATGAAGGGTAGAGTACCCGAAAGCTTCTGTGATTAAACTTGGCGTTTTTGTGATAAACCTGTGTCTTATGGTCCTTTAGTCGAAAGTCTTTGATGCTATTTGTATTTTCAGGGCTGACAGTATAGTAAATATACAAATCAAGTGTGAACTTATTAGAATAGCTAAATCTGAAATACCTGTTTCAGACTAGTAGATGTAAACATAGTGTAGGCACTCCCTAAGTGTTTGTTGCTAATGGATTGCAACTGTGAATGATTACTGGTAGGGAGAAGGAAAACACAGTGCCAATGTAGACTACCCTACATCTTGTGGGTGTGTCAGGTTAGACTTATAAAGTGTTAAAACTAAGTTTGTCAAGGTTAGAAATGTAAGAAAGCAGCATACAATTCACTGGTTCTGTTCATTATATTTATTATATTATTGACATTTAATATCCTCACACATTTTAAATACAATTATATAGAATGGATTACAGACTGAATGTCTGAGATTACTGGTCAGATAAGACAAGAATGCAAAGGTGTTTATGTGGCAAAGAGGGATGAGGCACTCTTACTGTGATCTGAAGGCTCATTGTGGTAAAAGTTTAAATCCAGACCTATGTACAAATATTTCATGTGTACTAACATTTTATAATGTCATACATTGCTTTATTTATTTATTTATTTTTGTCCAGTGCTTGCAAGGTGTTTAGCTTAGCACAAACAAGGGAAATGGAGAAAATGAATGTCAGGTTTCACTGTGCTTATCTTATTTGCATGAAGCTTAGCAGTGCACAAATCTGGACTAGTAGCCCACCCGGGAAGCAGACAGAATACCTGGAGAACACCTGCAGATAGGACTCAGACAGCCAGTAATTGAAAACAGATACATTCAATTAATTCTGTTGGGCACCGCACAAACACACTAACTGGCATTGCATAATGGTTAACATAGAGAACTTAAGAATGAGTAGGAAATTATGAAATTATCATGTAACTAGTCCTGTGGTAGCAGGGGTAAGTGTAGGGTTGGACTACAGATGATCCTGAGTTCAAGTACAAAATATGCTACCTATTTTTACTATTGTGACAGTGCAGTTTATAGCAATGAACTGAAAAATAGAAAAGTGTTATTTCAACATTCTTATAGCAACAGGTGTAAGTGTAGGACTGGCATACACATGGTCCTGAGTTCTAATACAGGATATTCCATACAGTTTTACTTTTGTTCCACTTCCCATTATATACACTCTCACTTATAGCACTTTAGATAGTGGACCTGATATGAATTATATGTATGAGGGGTATGACACCTTATTGTGTTTTCAGATGTATGTCTGAGGGTATACTGTCTACTATATTTCTGTAAGTATAATTCTACTATCTTGACTTGCATGGCCTTTACAATTACATAACTCACATACACAACTGACTCTAAATACAAGAGCCTTGTCAGTCACATGCATACATGTGTAACACCTCAAACTGTCACCTATATTTATGAATGATTCCTGACTACATCTGAGCAGCACTTCTTCTGTAGCAAAGATAGAAAAGTAATGTTGTGGAAGAAAATGTTTTGTCCCTTATGACTAAGTTTGAATCCCACAATGTAAAAAGAAATTATAGCAGTGTTTAAAGGCAAAAACAAATGTTCCAGCTCATGGCATTTATGCCCCAGTACATGTCTGCAAACTTAATTCACATAACAGTTACCTCCCAATGTCCAATATATAGTTCCAAACTACATCACCAGACACCCCTCAAACTAAGGCCAAATGTAAGATGAACCTTCCAATTTCAAGTATTTATTTCCTCCCTACTTGGCACTGCTGCACTCTGCTTAACATTGAGCAAAAGCTGTTAGCATCATTGCTCGGGTTTGCGCACTGCCAATAAATGTGATAACTGGAATTGGCGGGAAAGCGTCAGTTACCAATGCTCTAGTTCAGATATTAGGCATGTCTGGAATTAAAGAGTAATACGCCCAGTTTAGGGCACAGAGGTGGGGTGTACAGGAGTCCAGGATATTTATTGGACTCTTGGTAAAGCACCACAGCCAAAGTCTTCTGCAGGGGGACTATTCTGGCTCCCAGTACAAGTCTGAGGCATGGAATAGATTGTCTCAGGCTGCATCTAGTGCTACTAGAATCCCACACAGTGGAGAGCAGTGTAGGCATAATTTTAATGACCTACACTGGCATAAAAGGGATACCTTCAACCATTGGTTGAATTAATTTGAGACTGTGGACACCCCACAGCTGTGTGATCATAAGAGAGTACTTGTAATTATTAGAAAGCTAAATATAGGCATGACTGGTATGCATAATGCTCTTCTGTTCTTTTCTGTTATTTCCCTAGCTAATGCAAAACATCAGTTCAACATACAGGTTTGTGTTGCTCGAATAGAGAGACTGAGGGAAGCAAGTGGTATGTAAGCAGTACAAGAGAAGTTGTACTGTAACTTTGAAAGTTATCCTAACTGTAAAAGCAAGTATGCATGCATTACTCTGTAGCACAAACCAACTTTTGGAGTCAAATATTAGACAATAGTCATAAGTTCTGGGTTCAAATACCAAGATTCACAATTCATTAATAATTATTACATTTAAATTAATAATAATTACATTAAATTAAACTCTATACAAGTGGCACAAATGCCCTGCTGTTAACTGTACTCTGTATGACTGGAACATGCATATGTGCAATATATGCACATTTTAAGAATTACTGTCAGCATTCTGTAGTTATAGTGTGCATTTGTTAGGACATATACTTAAATGTCATACTTCAGATAAAACAGTTGTATAATTGTGTTAATGCATTGTAGGTCACAAATGATGGTACTAATTTAATCTCTTTTTTTTTCTCTCATCCCAATCCTTATCTCTTTTTTTATTTTCTATTATGTGTCATTAAAATGTCTCCATGTGATCCATCTGTACCACCTCACTAAATGCTCCACAGCACAGCAAGGTAGGAAAGCCCCAGTGATCAGCCCGCCCTCACTGCACCAGCTCCAGCACTGATGCCCAGCACATCTGGGAGCCAACCTGTCAGCACTGCCTCTGCTGCCCCTGCACTACCTGTGCCCTCAAGTAGTACTGCCCCAGCAGCTGGTGCAGTAGTACCCTCCATAAGCAGTGGTAGAGGTGGGGATTTCATCCCCTGCCCGAAGATGCCAGGTTGTTACATAGGGTCATGCACCCCTCCATTGGTGTATGCCTACATGGGATTGAGAGTCTGCTTTCTCTCATGGTCTGTAGACATCAAGCACTCAAGCTGCCAGTGGAGTAAGGGGACAGTGATAACAGTCCAGTGGGTGAAGATTCGATTCTCACTGTCTCCAAGTTGGACAGGCATGAACCTGGGTTGTCCCCTCCCTCACCCCAATCCTGGTGTCCCCCAAATGTTTGTGTCACTCACCATCCCTGTCTCTTCTCTTGTTTGTCTTGTTTGTTTGCATTTCCTTCCTCATCTACCCAACTTACCTGACCCAGACATACCTATGTCCCTTACCCCAGCATTCCTCTCTTACTGCCCCCCAAAAAATGTTATCCCATACATAGCTCTCCATTTCTCACATGTGTCTTCTTGACACTATACAACATGACTACATTGTTGTCACCCCTCTCTCTGGAGGTTGTTGTTGTGTCTTTTGGCTTTTCCCGGTTAGGGGTCGCCAGAGCGGAACTCTGGTCCGCTAATGATTGGCAGTAGATTTTTACGTGCCGAATTGCCAGCTCTGATGCACAACCTTCAACGAAGGTACGCCCATTCACGCATATTTCCACACAGAAGATGCTCTAGCTGAGAATCGAACAGGACAATGTCTTGTGTGAGGCGACAACACTACCACACCACCACCACCATGACAGTCTAAATTCAGGCAATATTCCACATATATTATCAATTTTTAATGCTGAAGAAATGGATAGCTATGGTTCTTTACTCCCTCCCTTCTGCACATTCCTGTATTGCTTTTCCTTTGTTCTACCCCCAGCTTGCACTCTATTTAACCACTTTCCTATATACCCCATTTTAACATCTATAATCTGGTCAAAAAATAGAATCACACACAACACACATAAGTACCAGAAAAAGCAATGGATCCCTTCACTTTTTGGCCTCTGTGTTTTCACGGAGTTTGGCATTGCATACCAATGCCAAGTGATTGTGAGCAGCTCTACAATGCTGCAGTTACTGCTGCACAATCCTGCTTAACCCCTCTAAGTCAACAGACAGTAACACATTTTGAATGTGCTATAAAGAATAATATGTCATTGCATTATCAATGTTTATTTAAAATTATTACATACACCTGTATTCAAACCCAGTATCATCTGGGCTCAAAACAAGCTTTGTCAAAAGAAAGCAGTAATAGCTGTAATACCTAAAGAGAGTAAAGATCCAACAGATCCAACTACGTACAGGCCCATTTCTATACTAAATCATGATTATAAAGTGTTTGTGTTTACAATGGCTAAAAGAATCGCAAAAGTAAAGCCAAAACTGATTGATGTGGCTCAATGTAGTCTTGTGAACAGGGTGGCAAACATTTGAAAACATTAACAGAACACTGATGATCCAGAGGGAAGCAGAATGTAAGAAAATACCATTGCTGCTGATAGGTCTTGATGCAGTGAAAGCATTTGACAGAGTAAGACAGGACTTTATGAGCAGGGCAATGGAAGCATTTGCATTTCCTGAAAAAAATTATAAGGTTGATTAGTAGGATATATGGGGGATTGGAGGTGAAAATTAAAGGGGGTGGGGTCCTCTCTGATCATTTCTGGGTCTATATTATATCATCGAATGCTTAAAAAAGTGAACGCTGATTGATCGACCTAATTTAAGCGAAAGCTTACAATCTCGAACTGTCATATCAGCGATTTTTTTTCCCAGGGAAAAAAAATCGCTGATCCAAAACACATACACACAACACAAGCACACCAAACAAACAGAAATCTACACACATACACCTAAAATATGATACCTAACCCTACACTAAACTATGCACACACCACTAACTACTCACTTACCTTAACCCAAACCCTAACCCTAAGGTCCGTCACTATCGTACACTCACCTCACCCGCTCCCTAACCCTAACTCACTTAAATCTGCCCTAACCCTCATGTCCACTCAATCGCACACACACCTAACCCGAGCCCTAACCCTAACTCACCTAAATCACCCTAACACTCACATCCACATAATCGCACACTTACCTGAATCCGACCAGTAACTTTCCACCATAACACTGAAAATACCGAAGCAACAGAAACGGATAACCGAATTCTTTCCCTAGGAAAAAATTCGAGTTTCTGCTGCTTCAATATTTTGCAGTTTCATGAAAATAAGTTTGGTTCAATCAGCGTTCGCTTTTTTAAGCATTCGAGGATATAATATAGACCCTAATTTCTGCTTGAGCAGAGGAACCAGGCAGGGCTGTCTTCTTTCCCCTTTATTATCTGCAATATATTTAGAACCACCGGCAAAGAAAATAAGGGACTCAGAAATTCCAGGATATAATTCGTATGGTAGTCAAGAAAAGCTGGCTTTATTTGCAGATGATATTATTTTATACCTGACAGAACCAGAAAAAGGCATTATAGTGTTTTGGAACATTTTGAGACAGTTTCAGATCTTTTCGGGTTACAAAATTAATGAAGCTAAAATAAAGGCAGTAGCGGTAAATTATGTACCCACACATGAATTGTTTCAGGAATATCCATATTTATGGGGCATGATAAAATTAAGTATTTAGGAGTATGGATTAAAAATTATTCTAGTCTGGCAGCTAAGGATATGTGGGAAGAGACTAAACAGAAGATAATACAATAACTGAGAAAATGGAAGCTTTGTTATGTGGATATGGATAATAAGATACAAGAAGTTAAAATGTTTTTAGGGCTGTTTAGTCTTATACACAGGTCAGGCATATTTTTATCAACCAGAGGAGAAGCTGTGGATAGCAATTAATAAAGAGCTGAAGGACTTTATCTGGGAGGGGAAGACGGCAAGAGTCAAGTGGGATAAGCTGATTCTTCAGAAGAACAGGGCAGATTGGGTTTATCCAATTTGAAGGGGTATTCCAGCACTACACAGTTAAGACCTCTATACATAGCACAAGCAGAAAACTATATTTCAAAGTGGAAAGGGATGATGGTGAAATAGGGGGGAAAGCTTGAGCTGAGAGAGAGTGGGATTTTGGATACAGGCCTTTAGGGAGAATAAGAATAATCATACAGAATATTATATCCATAAAGCAGCAGAAAGTATTCTAAGAACTAAGCCAACATGGGATTAGACAAAGGAGATTCTGCCGATAGGGATGACTGAAATTAGGGATACAGACTATAGCCAAGAGGGGGCTAGAATTTATTGGAGAAAACTGGCAAAGGAACCAAAGTACTGGGAGCAAATAACAAGAGGGAAAGATAATAGAATAGGAAGACGCCAAAAAGACGCCAAGAATTTATTTGGATTGTAGGTTAAAGATTGCCTTCCCTATCAGAGTTTAGGCAAACAGAAGGAAATGGGGGGGGGGCTAAATGAAAGACCAGCACTGGTAGAGTTTTTAGTAGAATCTAAAACAGAAGCTGCCATTGAAAAAAGGAATAATTAGTAGAGCATATAAAATATTGCATGACAGCTATAAGAATCAATCAGAGGAGGTTAGAAAGGATTGGGGAAAAAAACTGGATAAGCAATTCACAAAGAAACAATGGGAGGATATATGTATGTCGCTGAAATATGCAAAAAAATCTAAAAGATTTAGAATTTTTTCCTGGAAATGTTTGCATAGATATTTCTATACCCTAAGTAGACTCCAGAGAATTTTTCCTCTGGCAAACAGCAAATGTCAGAGGTGTGACAGGGAAGAAAGAGATAATTGGAAACATATTTGCTGGGAGTTCGGTGAATTCATGGACTTTAAGGATTCCCTGCAGAATGCACTTTCAGAGATGCTAGGTAGGCAGATTGGTCTGATGAGGGAGACAATTTTTCTGAGCTATGATACAGAATCAGAATTGCCTAGGCTTGATAAAGCCTTGTTGGGTCTAATAATGGTGACTGCCAAAAAGCAATTACTAGAAAATGGAAATCAAAATCTAAGCCAACTATACTAGAAGTAGTGAATATAGTAACAGAGCTACAACAACTGGAACTGAGATCTTTAGAAAAGGGTAGGAGCAAACTACATAGGAAAATTTCATACAAGGGAGAAATAAGGTTTAAAAGGCAGCAGGACTTAAATGAGTTATGTAATGTCTGACTGAAAAAGATTGGGTAGATTATAAGTGATGTATAATGTTTGCAACTGGGAGTGTGTCACAGTGGTTTGTGATGTAAAACGCTTGCTACTAGGATTGTGTCAGTGTGGTTTGTTTTATTTGTATACCACTATAATTGCCTGTGTAATAAGTTCTGGTTTAATAAAGATGTTTCTTGTTAAAAAAGCAGGAATTGAATAATCCATGTAATATTGCTTAGTTTATATGATATATAGCAATATATGTGAAGTATAATGTTTATGTTAATTATAGTGTGATTACTTTTATATGAATGTAAATTTGCCTCTGTCACAAGTGATAATTCAATAAAGGTGTTTGAAAAAAAAGAACTGTGTCAATGTATTTACATGCTGCCAGAGAGTCAACAAAGCAGCAGGTGTGTTTCATACACTCAAAACTAACTGTCAGACTTTTAGCAATGTGGCTTGTGTTTGAGCATTGCTTAACTATGCGCAAACAGTGAAAATAATGGAAACATGTATATAGCATGTGCAAACACTTTTCACTATGCAAAGTCAAATTTAGCATGTATTAGTGCTGATAACTGTCCATTTTATTCTTTACGTCATGAAACTACATTTGGAAACATAACAAACTGAACAATATGTCACATATTTACAATGCAGCCAAGTGTTGTCTCCCCATGCAATGTAACATTGGTGTCTCCAGTACTTTTTCACAAAAATATCAACTACACTACATAAATTCATATCAAATATTGTATGATATGCAATGCACGTCAATCCGCTAACATGCAGAACTAGAGCTGTCTTCAGAGTTGAACATGCCTACAAATCCATAAACTGATCCTGGGAACTATTGACCTATAAGCCTAACTTGCCTTATCTGCAACCCTGTGAAAAGATTCATCATGGATCTTATCCATAGGGGCATAGATGACCTTCAACACTCTTAACCCAACCCATATTGGTTTTGTCAAGGATAGAGCTTGTCTATTAAACCTAGTGTACTTCTTTGATAATGTTCCCAAAGCCCTGGATAAGGGAAAACAGGCCATGCTGCCTATCATGATTTAGCCAAGCCTTGTGACACAACCCCCCATTCAGGTATCAAAGAAAAACTCTCCCATCTGGAGCTTAACCCATATATTACTAGATGGGTGTCAACTGGCTCACCAGCAGAATGCACACTGTCAAAGTATGGGAGTCCGCCTCCACCAGTAGACCAGTTATCAGTGGAGTACCACAAGGATCTGTGCTGGGCCCTCTACTGTTTGGAAACTATTTTTCTGAAGATCAGGCAAATGTAATGTACATGGCCTGTGGCTTACCAGGTTTCCAGAGGACTGTCAACTGGGCACAATCATATAGAGTCCCCAAGCAATGTTAACATATTACTGAAAGGCCTGACACAGACAAATAATTGGTGCCAAACTCACAGACTGAAACCTCATACAAGAAAATGCATCATTGTCCCTTTGGGCAAAAAGAGTAGCCCTGCTAATTATGTTATACATAGCACCCGTCTAAGCTCAAATTCAGTGGTGTGAGACTTGGAAACACAGTTTGATAGCAATCTAAACTGTGATCACTATGTGTCCATAGTGATAAGACACAAATTCTACACTGCCCACCTCATAACTAAGGGCATCCCATCCAAGACCAGGAAGATCTTAGCTCCACTGCACTCAGTCATTAACAGACCACTAATTGAGTACAATGCTCCCTTCTCTAGGTACCTCACCAGGCACCTGCAGCAACTGGAGAGACCACAGAGGTTTCTGACCAAGAGAATCCAGGGCCCCCAAAACATGAAATACATGGAAATACTGAAAGCCCTGTCACCATACTCAGTATCATACAGACTGCTGAGAGGTAACCTGGGCCTGACCTACACAGCAGTCTTCGACTCTGCACTAATGTAAATGTTGGCCATCCATAAATCAAATGAGACAAAAATCACTTGCTACAGGGATCTCAACATAGCTTGTGATATAAACAGAACATGCTGGAGAGACAGATATATCTCCCAGTGACTACCACTCCTGTGCATTAGGCTACCACTGCATATGAAGCAGTTCTCCTCAATGACCCCATTCAAGTTCAAATTTGACAACTGGATGTGTGATTATAAATTCACCACTGGGGTGACACCTATGTCTCTCATGGACAGGGCCAGTTGGTCTTGATCACAAAATCATTCTACTAACAACAAACATCTAAATATTTTCAGTAACGGTACTTGAGTTTTTACACAGCTAGGCTTGTAAAGGCCCTATGGCCATTAGCCTAATAACCTCATAAAAACCTATGAAGCTATGAATCTATGCAGAGCTCCCATCATCTTCTCTCCCACATCTAGCGCTGATGTCATGCACTATAAGTTGGCCTGCAGCCTTCTAAAAGTCAGATTTCTGCCATGGAGCTTGCGTAAATTACTGAGTTCTGTAGTCTGTGTACCTTAGATAGGAAGGGGTTCTGTTCTCACTGCAGTCAGCTGCGTGTGTGGGGGGAGGTCTAGCCAGTACAGCAGAAGTGTGTATCCTACAGTTACCACTCCAATCCAATGAATTGACAGTATTTTGATACCTGCACAAGCCTACACATCCATTTCATGCAGGCCTCCCAACATATTCTCTCCGACATCTAGTGCTGATGTCATGCACTATAAATTGGCCTACATCCTTGTAAAAATTAGACTTGTGCCATGGCCATACATCTAGACCATGACAAATTCCTCAGTATTTAACAGTTTTAAGGGCAAAATAATGCAGTGCCATGAATTCCTGAGTGGTCTCTTCAATTCCTACTTTTTTTCCAATTTTTTTTATTTTACTTGAAATTGTTGCTGATGTCATCACATGCAGGGGTGTGCATAATGACATCAGCTTTGTGAGGCAGACTGCCAGCCTATTAGAAACTCACCTGAGGCCTCAGACTGTGTCTGTGTACTTTACTACATACATATGTTTGTACATTCATCACATTGGGAGTGAGGGCAGGACAGCAAGCAGCAGCAACCAGCGAGCAAAGGACAGAGCTGGTACACTTAGTTTTAACTTAAACTGGCCCAAGGACAGGGGAAGCAAGTACTTTCAGCAGTGTAGTGTAGCAGAGCAGATTCTGATCCACCCAGCATCTGCACTCCCAGGAATCCCAGACCCAGATCAGGAGGATGAGAAAATTTATCTCACCTCCGGTTCCAGCAGATAAAAGAATAAAAAAAAAAATCACATGTAGATTCATTCAGCATCACTGTTTGATAAAAAAATGTGATTTCACATACAGTGTTGAAGACTGAAATAATGTCAGTTTGCCTAATGCAATTAGTCTGCATTTCTTTTTTTTTTCAAATATTCACTCCTGTTTGTTTTGGTAGCTGCAAATGTAAGCATCGTCCCACAGATTGTAAACATTATGTGCTGCTACTTACTATTGTCTATCTCTCTAGCTAGTAGTTACACTGCAGGCTGCACATTGTCAGGAAGTTGTTGGAAGAGTTTTTTGATCAGATATAGTTTGGGGTTTTTATGGTTTAATGTAGAGGTTTAATGCAGGTTTAATGTAGTTGGATTTAAGCACATTATCTTGGGCACCAGTCTGGATTAATTTGTGCTACTGCTAACTCATCTGACAGCACAGATGAGAAAAGATGGTTGGTGAGACAGATATGATTGACATCTGTGCAAGTGTTTAAGCTGGGGAGAGGTGGAAAGATCAAACTAAACAGTAAGGACAGTTACAAGAAGAGACATAAGCAGAAGAATATAGTATCTACTACCCAGTGCCTGGCTGGATGAATCATGAAGATATTCTTTATGAAAAGGGCTGTCAATTACAGAATTGAGTAACTGTGTAATAAGTAATGAATAGCTAATCCATATAATCATTTAGGAAGGCAGATGACCAATGGAAAAGTGGGGGGGTAAAAAGGGATGGAAGATAGGCAGAAGGTTAAATGCTGATTTGATAAATGAATGGATTCCTCCTTCTTCTTTTGAGCAATTGAAATGCAACAAAGTTAAACGAGTTATACTGCACAGTTGTGTGTATTGCCACCATAATAGTGCACATAGGACTTGTTTTCTGTCTCCACAGTAATTGTTTCCTTGTGGTGCTTTTTGGCTGCTTTTCTTATTACTGCTATTACTAGAGTGCAGGTCATTATGATAGGCAAGTAAAGGTAGTATTTAAGTCATTTTTTCCTTGTAGAGATGTTAGATGGCATTAACACTATATGTTCATTCATGTCACCATGAGAAGAAGATAGCCCTACCTAGATATTGTATTTACAAGGCAGACAGGTAGAAAATGCACTTGTAGTAACCTACTTATATACTATATATACAAGACAGTGAGGTAGAAAGGCAAGTATACATCTGGCAATCATATAGCAGGTGTTGCTGTATATGAGGTAGTGTCTCTAGATGATGTGTAGCCTGTGAAGAGATTGGTTAATTAACAAATTTAGCTGGTAACATCCAATAATCTAGAAGACAGCATTTAAGAGAAGACCTACATACTTGCCATATGCATATGCTTTATATTTATTTTACAGCTTTTGGAATTATCTCTGTCATCCATTAAAATTCCTTATTTTTGGTTATGGGAAGACTTTTTGAGACTTTTTGTCTTAACATTTGCTGACAGATATTTCTGACATTGTATTACCTGATTCCACCCCTTTATAATGTACTTGGCTCTTAGTAGAGGCAATTGTGAACTAGTAGTGCAGAATGACTTTTTCCTCATGAAAAAAAATCCAATACCTGCTGGAAAACTCTTAGCTTTACTTGTGCCTTAATATAGAGTGTGGCGTCATAGGTGAAGGTCTCTGAAACTGTTATGGTATGTGCTCACACACATTTATTTGTCTCCTGTGCTAAGATTCAGGAGTGGCACTAATGATTTCAAGTCAGAGTGAAATTTGCCATTTTCTGACTTTTATGGTCTGTGGTAAGAAATATATGGGTGTGATATGAAATACATTGTACTCAAATTAGTTTTATTTCATCAATGTGGTTCAGAAGAAATTCATATAAACAAGTTCAGATGTTAATAGAAATAAAACAGCTTTGTTCTGGTTATATTTTGTGTTATTTAATGTTAGTGTAGAAGCAGTTTATTTTATTTTTATAAAGGAAATTTGTATTTTAGTTTTGCACAAGCTCAAACTTTGATACAAGTTCAAATATTAATATAAATAAAACACTATTGTTCTTTTGTTTATTTTGTGTTTAATGTTTTGTCTGTTCTTCAATTTGCATTCAAAGTTGGTATCCTACATTTCCATTGAAGTGGGTGGGGTTACATACTTATGTATGCAAATTTCATGTTAATCAGCATACAAAATTTTGGTTAGTAGCACCTATTTTTCATGGGCCTTTGTCCAGATTTATGATTCCAGGTTGAAAGGTATGGTCATGGTGCGTGTGTGTGTGTGTGTGTGTGTGTGTGTGTGTGTGTGTGTGTGTGTGTGTGTGTGTGTGTGTGTGTGTGTGTGTGTGTGTGTGCACCTGCTTGACATGAGAGAGAAATGTTTATAGCAGCATGTTGGGCAGTGTTGTTGCCATATTCTCCTCAACAAACACTGCTGATATCATCAACTATAAAGTGCTGTCTGAGACACTGCAAGTCAGACTTGAGCTGTGGCACTTGCCTTAAATGCAGAGTTCTATAGTCTGTGTTCTTATATACGTAGAGGTTCTGTTCTCACTGCAGTCAACTGCTGTGTGTGTGTGTGTGTGTGTGTGTGTGTGTGTGTGTGTGTGTGTTTGTGTGTGCACACTTGCTTGACATTACAGACAGCCTTTTACAACAGCATGTGGGACACTGCTATTACCAAAGTCTCCTCAGCAGACACTGGTGATGTCATCAACTATATCTGATTTGTGGATGTGCACTATTCCCAGAAGGGCAGGGTCAGTGACTGGCCTGGAGGCCAGGCATAAGTCATCTTATCCTATGCAATACAGATTACAGTGACATGGCTTTCAGTCTATCCACATACATCATTGTATGGTTTGCAGGCCCTGTGAGACCACAGGTGAGAAACACCTTAGGTCTCTCCAGCTGCTGCAGTTGTCTGGTGAGGTACATGCAAATGTGAGCATTATACTTTATAGGTGTTCTGATGAGGTTCAAGTCCAGTGCTGTTATATAATCCTCAGATCTGAATATGCTATGGCAACTTATGATGTGCACAGCATAGTCTTTCCATACCACTGTGGACACTTGGTGGTCAAAGTTCAGATTGCTATTTGTGTCTGTTCCAAGGTCTTGCACCACTGGGTTTCAGAATAGGGAGTGTTGTCAATGCTGTAATTAACCAGGAACTCCACTTTGGAGAAGGTTGAAATAAGGATTCATTTTTGCATTTATTTGTAGACTATGTGGCTTTGTTGCCAATCATTTGTTTGTGTTAGCCCCTCCTGTCGTTTATCATCATTGTTGTACTCAACTATTGCACCCAATATGCAAGAATCAGCAAACTTGTTAAGCCAAAGGCCATATACTTCTGCCTGAACTGTCAATAATTCCAAACAGTAAAGGGCCAAGCACAGATCCCTGAGGTATGCCAGTGGTGACAGCACTACTGGTAGAGGTTGATTCACCAACTTTCACACTATGTGTTATGTTGGTGAACCAAATGGTTACTCATCTAGTAACATAAGGGTTAATCTCCAGCTGGGAGAATTTCTCAATGATGCTCAGTTGGAGGATTTTGTCAAAACCCTAAGCCAGATCACAATAGGCAGTATACACTGTCTTACCTTTATTCAGACCAATCACACAGAATCAATGGACTGTGACAACATCACAGATCACCTGTGGTGTGTCTCAGCACACACACCTCCCTGACATGATTGAATGCACACTTAAACACACCCTCCACATGGACTATGTTCCTGTAAAAGGGTGTACATCAGCATGCATCCATCTGAATTGGGGTGACAGTGCCTGATGCATGTATGCAACAACACATGCTGACTCTCATTATCTGTGAGGTAGACCCACATGTCATCATGGACCTTTTCTATATGGACACTAGTAATATCCTGGCTGTGTGCAACAGACCTGTGTAAGTTGTTAATGCTATATCATGTCTGTTACATCTGACAGAAGTCCTCAAATACATCATTGAGGGCATGCATGATGGCAACAGTATCATCCTGTTGAACTTGGCCAGGCCAAGCCATTTGACATAAATCCACACTGAGGTATTCACTCAACGCTGTCAGATGTGGTCCTAAACAGCTATATCATTAAGTTGGTAGACCAGAGGATCACATACATGGCATCTAAATATGTTGAAATGTGTGAAGTGACCTATATCTCAGGTTCAGTACTCAGTTCCATACATCGGGGTTATCCACTAGGCTCTTTCCTGTCCATTATTTAAGTCGCAGAAGTCACAAATGGCATACACATCCTGTGTGAAGGACTACAGATTGTGGGAAAACATTGACTCCAACTGTGAGATTAGTATAATACAGACAGTATCAACACACACAAAAGATTGCTGCCACAGTCATGACAACACTTGAGGTAAAACAAAAACATGTGGGGGATTTGTATGTGGAATATCCACCAGCATGTGGCCACAGTGCTGACTGGTTCCTTGTATGTAACAAATCTACTGAGTATGTAAAGGACATCCACATGAAAGGCCATAATACCTCCAACATTCACAGCCTTTATCACAACAATAACTGAGTACAATGTACACTTCTCCATGTACCTCCCTGCACATCCTCCAGTGATGTGTAACTGAAGTATACCACCTTTGCCACAGTGAGCTGACATACATCTTATACCTAGCAATTCCTTTTGTTGCATACACATTACTGTCTGATGCTGCAGATCCCCCATCAAGGTGTTACATTCGATGCATGTGTGATATATGTTCCAGTGATGCACACAGTACATAAATAGCTGTTTGACAACATTGATGGCATAGGTTACATCCGGGATAGTGTGGATTGTGCCATATACTATGTCTGCCATGCACACTAGTCAGCTAGCCTGTATTGATCATAATGTCACATACAGGTATAACAGTGTCCCTCCTAACACATCTGGCAAATGTTACAGTGTCAGGACGGTGTGCTTGATTACCCTCATAGATTGCTGACATGTCATAATACTTGTGTTTGTGCAGAATCATCTCTGATCACTCAGAATCCCATATGCTATGTCCATGCTGGCACATATTTCTTTTACTGTTGTCCATGAGCCTGCAACTGTGTCCCACTTGTTGGAGACCTTTGCTAAGATTATACTCATATTCAGGCAAACCAGTTTGCACAGCTTCACAATATGCACCTTACCCCAATTGTATATAACATCCCTGATGTCCTCTGCATTGTTCATGTAAGGATGCTTATCTCACAAAGAGAGGGGGAAGAGGTGGAAAGCTTAAACTAAACAGTAAGGACAGTTACAAGAAGAAGAGACATAAGCAGAAGAATATAGTATCTACTACCCACTGTCTGGCTGGATGCATCATGAAGGTATTCTCTATGAAAAGGGCTGTCAATTATAGAATGGAGTAACTGTGTAATAAGTAATGAATAGCTATTCCATATAATCATTTAGGAAGGCAGATGACCAATGGAAAAGTGTGTGGGGGGGTAAGCAGGGATGGAAGACAGGCAGAAGGTTAAATGCTGATTTGATAAATTAATTGATTCCTCCTTCTTCTGTTGAGCAATTGAAATGCAACGAAGTTAAATTAATTCTACTACACAGTTGTGTGTATTGCCACCATAATAGTGGACATATGACTTGTTTTCTGTCTCTGCAGTAATTGCTTCCTTGTGGTGATTTTTGGCTGCTTTTGTTATTACTGCTATTACTAGAGTGCGGGTCATTATGATAGGCAAGTAAAGGTAGTATTTAAGTCATTTTTTCCTTGTAGAGATGTTAGATGGTATTAACACTATATGTTCATCCATGTCACCATGAGAAGATGATAGTCCTACCTAGATACTGTATTTACAAGGCAGACAGGTAGAAAATGTACTTGTAGTAACCTACTTATATACTATACATACAAGACAGTGAGGTAGAAAGGCAAGTGTACATCTGGCAATCATATAGCAGGTGTTGCTGTATGTGAGGTAGTGTCTCTACATGATGTGCAGTCTGTGATAAGATTGGTTAATTAACAAATTTAGCTGGTAACATTCAATAATCTAGAAGACAGCATTTAAGAGAAGACCTACATACTTGCCATATACATATGCTTTATATTTATTTTACAGCTTTTGGAATTGTCTCTGTCATCCATGAAAATTCGTTATTTTTGGGTTATGGGAAGACTTTGTGAGACTTTTTGTCTTAACATTTGCTGATAGATATTTCTGGCATTGTATTACCTGCTTCCATCCCTTTATAATGCACTTGGCTCTTAGTAGAGGCAATTGTGAACTAGTGGTGCAGAATGGCTTATTCCTCATGAAAAAAATCCAATACCTGCTGGAAAACTCTTAGCTTTACTTGTGCCTTAACATAAAGAGTGTGGCATCATAGGTGAAGGTCTCTGAAACTGTTATGGTATGTGCTCACACAAATTTATTTGTCTCCTTTGCTAAGATTCAGGAGTGACACTCTAATGATTTCAAGTCAGAGTGAAACTTGCCATTTTCTGGCTTTTATGGTCCGTGGTAAGAAATATATGGGTGTGATATGAAATACATTGTACTCAAATTAGTTTTATTTCATCAATGTGGTTCAGAAGAAATTCATATAAACAAGTTCAGATGTTAATATAAATAAAACAGCTTTGTTCTGGCTATATTTTGTGTTATTTAATATTAGTGTAAAAGCAGTTAATTTTATTTTTATAAAAGAAAATTGTATTTTAGTTTTGCACAAGTTCAAAGTTTGATACAAGTTCAAATATTAATATAAATAAAACACTATTGTTCTTTTGTTTATTTTGTGTTTAATGTTTTGTCTGTTCTTCAATTTGCATTCAAAGTTGGTATCCTACATTTCCATTGAAGTGGGTGGGGTTACATACTTATGTATGCAAATTTCATGTTAATCAGCATACACAATTTTGGTTAGTTTCACCTATTTTTCATGGGCCTTTGTCCACATTTTTTATGATTCCAGGTTGAGATGTATGGTCGTGGTGCTTGAGTAAATTTGTGTGTGTGTGTGTGTGTGTGTGTGTGTGTGTGTGTGTGTGTGTGTGTGTGTGTGTGTGTGTGTGTGTGTGTGTGTGTGTGTGTGCGTGCGAGCGCGCATCTGCTTGACATGAGAGAGATATGTTTATAGCAGCATGTCGGGCAGTGTTGTTGCCATACTCTCCTCAACAAACACTGCTGATATCATCAACTATAAAGTGCTGTCTGAGACATTGCAAGTCAGACTTGAGCTGTGGCATTTGCCTTAAATGCAGAGTTCTGTAGTCTCTGTTCTTATATACGTAGAGGTTCTGTTCTCACTGCAGTCAACTGCTGTGTGTGTGTGTGTGTGTGTGTGTGTGTGTGTGTGTGTGTGTGTGTGTGTGTGTGTGTGTGTGTGTGTGTGTGCACACTTGCTTGAAATTAGAGACAGCCTTTTACAACAGCATGTGGGACACTGCTATTACCATAGTCTCCTCAGCAGACCCTGGTGATATTATCAACTATATCTGATTTGTGGATGTGCACTATTCCTAGAAGGGCAGGGTCAGTGACTGGCCTGGAGGCCAGGCATAAGTCATCTTATCCTATGCAATACAGATTACAGTGACATGGCTTTCAGTCTATCCACATACATCATTGTATGGTTTGCAGGCCCTGTGACACCACAGGTGAGAAACACCTTAGGTCTCTCCAGCTGCTGCAGTTGTCTGGTGAGGTACATGCAAAAGGGAGCATTATACTTTATAGGTGTTCTGATGAGGTTCAAGTCCAGTGCTGTTATATAATCCTCAAATCTGAATATGCTATGGCAACTTATGATGTGCACAACATAGTCTTTCCATACCACTGTGGACACTTGGTGGTCAAAGTTCAGATTGCTATTTGTGTCTATTCCAAGGTCTTGCACCACTGGGTTTCAGAATAGGGGGTGTTGTCAATGCTGTAATTATCCAGGAACTCCACTTTGGAGAAGGTTGAAATAAGGATTCATTTTTGCATTTATTTGTAGACCATGTGGCTTTGTTGCCAATCATTTGTTTGTGTTAGCCCTTCCTGTAGTATGTTATCATCATTGTTGTACTCAACTATTGCACCCAATATGCAAGAATCAGCAAACTTGTTAAGCCAAAGGCCATATACCTCTGCCTGAACTGTCAATAATTCCAAACAGTAACGGGCCAAGCACAGATCCCTGAGGTATGCCAGTGGTGACAGCACTACTGGTAGAGGTTGATTCACCAACTTTCACACTATGTGTTATGTTGGTGAACCAAATGGTTACTCATCTAGTAACATAAGGGTTAATCTCCAGCTGGGAGAATTTCTCAATGACACTCAATTGGAGGATTTTGTCAAAACCCTAAGCCAGATCACAGTAGGTAGTATACACTGTCTTACCTTCATTCAGACCTATCACACAGAATCAATGGACTGTAACAACATCACAGATCACCTGTGGTGTCACTCAGCACACACACCTTCCTGACATGATTGAATGCACACTTAAACACACCCTCTACATGGACTATGTTCCTGTAAAAGGGTGTACATCAACATGCATCCTTCTGAATTGGGGTGACAGCACCTGATGCATGCATGCAACAACACATGCTGACTCTCCTCATCTGTGAGGTAGACCAACATGTCATCATGGACCTTTTCTATATGGGCACTAGTAATATCCTGGCTGTGTGCAACAGACCTGTGTAAGTTATTAATGCTATATCATGTCTGTTACATCTGATAGATGTCCTCAAAAACATCATTGAGGGCATGCATGATAGTAACAGTATCATCCTGTTGAACTTGACCAGGCCAAGCCATTTGACATAAATCCACAATGAGGTATTCACTCAATGCTGTCAGATGTGGCCATAAACAGCTATATCATTAAGAGGGTAGACCAGAAGATCACATACATGGCATCTAAATATGTTGAAATGTGAGAAGTGACCTATATCTCAGGTTCAGTGCTCAGTTCCATACATTGGGGTTATCCACTAGGCTCTTTCCTGTCCATTATTTAAGTCGCAGAAGTCACAAATGGCATACACATCCTGTGTCCAAACATTTGTGTGAAGGACTACAGATTGTGGGCAAACATTGACTCCAACTGTGAGATTAGTATAATACAGACAGTATCAACACACACAAAAGATTGCTGCCACAGTCATGACAACACATGAGGTAAAACAAAAACATGTGGGGATTTGTATGTGGAATATCCACCAGCATGTGGCCACAGTGCTGACTGCTTCCTTGTATGTAACACATCTATGGAGTATGTGAAGGACATCCACATCAAAGGCCATAATACCTCCAAAGTTTACAGCCTTCATCACAACAATAACTGAGTTTAATGTACACTTCTCCATGTACCTCCCTGCACATCTTCCAGTGATGTGTAACTGAAGTATACCACCTTTGCCACAGTGAGCTGACATACATCTTATTGTCCATACCTAGCTATTCCTTTTGTTGCATACACATTACTGTCTGATGGTGCAGATCCCCCATCAAGGTGTTACATCAGATGCATGTGGATATATGTTCCAGTGATGCACACAGTACATAAATAGCTGTTTGACAACATTGATGGCATAGGTTACATCTGGGATAGTGTGGATTGTGCCATATAGTGTATCTGCCATGCACACCAGTCAGCTAGCCTGTATTGATCATAATGTCACATACAGGTATAACATTGTCCCTCCTAACACATCTGGCAAATGTTGCAGTGTCAGGATGGTGTGCTTGATTACCCTCATAGATTGCTGACATGGCATAATACTTGTGTTTGTGCAGAATCATATCTGATCACTCAGAATCCCATATGTTATGTCCATGCTGGCACATACTTCTTTTACTGTTGTCCATGAGCCTGTAACTGTGTCCCACTTGTTGGAGACCTTTGCTAAGATTATACTCATATTCAGGCAAACCAGTTTGCACAGCTTCACGATATGCACCTTACCCCAATTGTATATAACATCCCTGATGTCCTCTGCATTGTTCATGTAAGGATGCTTATCTCACAAAGATATCTTCTCAATTGTTATGTCACCTTGTGTAACAGTCACATGATACACATTTTCACTGTACAGTCCATACTGTAACATAATGATATGTGATTGGTGTTCCTGCTCCAACTGTCTTCCATTGACATGCCCTTATCTGCTGTACATTAG
>NC_056733.1:1499833035-1499958035 GCF_019279795.1 Protopterus annectens | reverse complement strand
TGTGTGTGTGTGTGTGTATGTAGAGTCAGGAATGTGCAGCTTCATCAATAGAAGTGGTATACCTATTTCAACTCTGGGGACCATTTACACAGGGAGAGGACTCCCTTTATCCCACTTTTACCACAAATATCTTCTCTGTAACACACTGATGAGGTCATCCTTTCATAAGTGCATTCTCTCCCTATACGCACGTCAGACTTCTCCTGTGGTTCTTACCATTATTACTGTATTCTATAGGTTCTGTAACTACATAGTTAGGGGGTTCAAATCTAACACTGTTGAATTTGCAAGTGTATGTGTGTGTGTATGAGACTCCAAATTCAAGTGTATATAGTTTCATCAATAGAAGTGCTGTATCCACTTCAACTCTGGAGGAACATTTACACCAGGTGAGGACTTCCATTATTTCACTTTCACCACCAACATCTTCTCTACAACACAATGATGAGGTCAACCTTTCATAAATGCAGACACTCAGTGTAAAGACAGACTTCTGCTGTGGCATTTGCAATTAATACTCTCTTCTCTATGTTCAAAAATTAGATAGAGATGGGGTTTGAGTCAAACATTGCTTAAATAGTGTGCTTGTGTATACTGTAGTGTGATTGTGTATGCTGTCATGTACAACTGGCTCTGTGACAACACCCCTTATGTAAACTTCCATTTAGGAGACATATTTTTTGGGAAATGGCAACTCCATACATTTGTAGTATCGCCAGGCAAAACCCTATTTTGGAAACACAGTGATTATATCATACTTTCAAAACTAAACTACCTCACAGCTGTAGTATGATTTATTCTGTAGTGCTGGTTTTTGGTACTGTGCTTTCTAGCCTGTGCAACAAAATATGTAAGTAGTTTGAATCCTGCAATGACTTACTACTATGAGCATGTGTTTGTCTGCGATGCTGTATAGAGAACGCTGTAGGATATGCAGCTGTGTAGTGTTATTGTGCTCTTCAAACACTTTCTTTCATTTTTAGCAGAAACTTCACCCTATTAAACAATGGTGATGTCATCCATTCATATGTGCACTATCACAGTTGTAAACCAATATCTCATGTGACTTGTGCAGTTCAGGCAATGTTCTGTTTCTTGTGATCTTGGGTAGTCAGTTCAAATGCAGCCATTACTCTTTAGGCTCAGTTATGACTGTGAATGTGCATTTAGGTACAATGCTGTCATCCAGCTATCTGCTGTGTACATTTATAACTGGGGATTCCTTTTACAAGAACTTTTGATCATTTTTCACAGAAAATGCTTTATTTGGCATTAGTGATGCCACTTGATGAAATCTGGTTTTCCTAAGAGAATTACTAAGGCTTCTCCTGTGGCATGAGGAAATGAGACAATGTTCTGTAAGTTGTTGCCTTAGTAAGGCATGTGTTCGAATCTTGATTATCTACACACTGTGCATGATTGCCATTATACCTTCACAGTGACAACTGCATTACGCATCACATGTTTTGATATACTAGCATCAGGCAATGCTGTGTGACAAATAGACATGTAGCAACAGTTTTTTAAGCAAATTACAGGCACACATATCCTATGCAATAGTATGATGTCATGACTTCAAATACCTAGCTATTGCACAACTGTAGCAACAGTTGTACAGTGGTACATTCATTTTTCACAATGTCATGTATCTGCTCTTTTCACATAGGTTCAAAACCCACATTGACTGACTATAATGATTGTGTGTCCTTATACTGTTAGGCATGAATGACATCCAATACAGCTATAATGTGTACATTTATAGTGGGAGAGGCATCCCCATCAATTATATCTCTTGCAAGTTGTTTGCAATGCAATTATATGATGGGATGACTTTGCATAGTGGAGTCTCAGAGCTGTGATAAGTCTTGCACTGTGGGAAATTTGATTCATTCACATGTTGTTAATTGATGGACTTAGATAGCTTGGTGGCCAGTTCCAGCAAGGGCAACATTATATGAATGTACTGATGTTGCACAAATACTGCATTAAGTTACTATCCATTTTTACATTAGGCAAACATATATAAACAAATGTAATTTCATGGTAGTGAAGCAGTTGTTCTGCCAATGTCATGGTATGAATGCCACTGTGGTGCATGTATTGAGTATTGACTTGTATAGCATATCATCGCATAATTCACAGAGTGTGTTTCAATTCTGGTCTAGCGTGTGTAAAAAAATAACTGAAAAAGCTTATTTGACCTAGAAACATTGATATTTCACTGCTCAGGTTATTAATATCGATTTTAATTTGGACAATCAAATATAAACAGATTTTGTATTTTCATGGCAGTAAAATTGTTCTGCTAATGTCATGGTGTGAGTGCACCTGTAGCACATGGATTGAGTACTGACCTACATAGCATATCTAAAGACAGTGTGGTTCAATCCTGGGATGGTATGCAGACAAAAGAACAGAAGCAGCTTTCTTGGCCAAGAAACATTGATATTGGATTGCTCACAGTTATGTGATCATTAAAATAGGTGCCGCCTTACCATCATTCTGACAAATTAATATTGTACAAATTTCATCAAAAGTCCTTTTTATTGCAGTTATTTGTGACAAGATTCATTGCTATCTTCTGTGGCAGATGCAGTCAGTACACAGCCCTGTAGAGTTTATAGTATGACTGGGAGGGGTTTGAACCTGGTAACATCTGTTTGTCAGGTGACTGTATCAGACAGGTGTAGCTTAGGCAAAGAAAGTAGTTATGGCACAGAGGACCATATTTTTAAGGCCTCACCCTCCAAGGTAGGAGATCCATACCCATTACAATGGCAAAGTGCTGTAAGCCTTTGTACATGTTCATGACAAACAGTATGTGTATTTCTGTGACATCAGTGGTTGATATGCAGCTTTGTGATATCTCTCCTAGCATGTGTTTGAATCTGGCAAGATGTGAATGTTGAGCAAGTCACTGATTGCTCACATGCATTACTTATTTTCCAAATAATAATGCTCTGTATTGCATTTCTTTATTCAAACATGTATGGATTACTGTAATTCTTTTCTTCTCACTGTAGAGCATTATAGGACACAAGGGCTTACACAACCTTTCTTACTATATGACATGATGCAGGATCATCATAAAGTGTGATTGGGCCTGTGTTAGGACACTTTCTTGTCTGTTTGTGTTGTTTATATGCTGTTATGGCAGTATTCATTATAATTTATTGCGAGCAGGCTCAGTGTAATCATGTAATAGATGCACTCCATTTACTAAGAGAGACCTTGACATAATAAAATATCATTAGATCTTTGTTGTTATTTGTCAGTTGTGTTTTGTGACTGTTATTATATTTCTATTTAGGATTTACATAAATATACAGCACATGCTTGTCCAATATATGTTTAAAGGTAATATATCCCATTGGTTATGGTTGCAAATGGCAACAAATGACAAAAACATATCCATTTCTGATGTGTGTGACACAACAGCCATAGGGTTCATTTCTTCTTGTTTATACATGATGAAATTGAGAATGCCATAACAATGTTGGTTAGCATACATATATTCTTATATATACATCACATTCGATAACTGCAGTCTATGCGAATAGCCACTACTGTCCTTTCTGACTGTTATCTCAGCTGAACATGTTATTTACATTTATATCACATTTATTCCCCTTTGTTACACTGTTGCTTTGTGGCCCTTTCACATTTTGTGTTAGCACATCCGTTTTTATTTATGTGCACGGTCAAGAAATGTGAACATGATTAATTATTATTACAGCATCCTAATTCTATCACTCAAACTGTCCTTACTTCGTATAAGCTGTCTGAGTGTGCATAATATGTTTGCCTACAGGCAAGCCATTTTGTTTATATTGTGTGCTCAAACATCTCACACCATTTCACTGCCACTACCACTTCTTCTGGCCACAAAAAGGTGGTTATAAATGTATAAGAAAGATGAACAACATACATATTCAGTGAGTGCTGCTGCTCATCACTCTAATGTGCATAAATCTTCTAGGCCTAGTGAGAAGCCTACACTATTCTTAATGAATCTCAGGGTATTTGTCCCAACGTTTCTATGTACAAAATGCTCGTAGCATAACTTGCTTTTTAAATTAGTTTTTGTTTTCTAAATGAAAAGTGGGGATTGTGACAAACTATATATCCTATTTCTGAATCTACTGATCAAATTTGCCTGTTTTGTTTATTAATGCCACAAAAAGTATTAATATCTCTAGCATATGTTAATGGAAATCTCACATATTTTCTTGCATTCCCATAAGAGGTTCTAACATTACTAATGTGACTAATAAACCCAAAGAAGGGAAATGTTTTCACCACTCTGTCATTTTGGACTTCATCACATCATTTATTAATATCTCTTTCAGAATAACCTCTCTGAAGTAATTGTTGCCCTAAATTCTCTAAGGAAAGTGTCAAATATGCATCATTACTATTCAATCATGATATCTTCACCAGCTGTTGATTAATTATGTCCTTATATACTTATCTGGAAATTATAGTGTTCCTGTCCAAAAGGGTATTAAGCCTATAAATTCATGTGTCAAAGCCTTGTAACTAATCTCTTCAAACAGTGACATCTAAAAAGTCAATGCTAGAAGCAGATGCAGTCGTGGAGAATTCTAGAAAAGATATAATTGCATGGAGATACTGAATAAATTGCTTCAAAGATATTAAATCATTCATCCAAATAAAAAAACATATCATGCACAAACCTCAAATCATAGGTTAAATATAGTGAGAGCATGTGTTCCTCTGATAAAAATGTGCACTCCCATTCATCTAATACAAGGTTAACATAACTATTGGCACATGCTGTGCCAATTGCTATGCCAGTACACAGTAGAAAAAATCACCTTCAAATAAAATTACTTTACTGTCTAAGATTAATTTATTTAAGGTACACAATGAATTAATCCATACATTAGAATATTCATTATTAATCAATTAATTCCATAAAAAATTGGCATTACTGTAGAAAAGATTTAATATTTACCATCACAGATAAAAATTCATCTACAGTATTCTCATTATGCCATGGTGTCATATTGCTTAAACATGTTTAGTATCTTTTAACACTAGAAATTTTATATAAAAGTGGTTGTAACTCTTTCTCTACAGATATTGATAATGGTTCAGTCAACCAACCAGCTCTTGACACTGTCAGTTGAATTGTTGAATCTATTGTAAATGTACATATTTTTGGTAAACCATAAATAACAGGTGCAAACAGATCAGAGATATAAAAGTAATTTAAATTCAAAGTTAAAAATCTCTTCCTGAAGATATCATATATTACAGTTTTAACTTTCATTATGATACCAGTGATCTCATGCTTTAACTTCTTATAAATACTTAAATCATTCTATAACTATCTTACTTTATTCAGATAATAGTCAATGTCCATGATCACTATAAAGCCACCCTTATTGGCTGTTTTAATTTCAATAGAATAAGTCCATTTCAATTCACTCAAAGTTTCAATTTCACTGTGAATCATATTGTCAAATAATGTTACTTACCTTTATTTATAAAACCTGCATACAATTGTTTCTCACAAGTTTGTAAAAATGTTTCAAGAAGTGTATGATTCTTAGGTACAAATGTTCTAGGTCTCTTAAAGACATTCATTGCATTCTCTTCTTGCTTGAACATAGTTAAACTGACATTGTGCACAAAAAGGCAAAGATTGGTGATCACTATGAGCATGTGGAATGAATCCTTTATTCAATACAGGATCTTGTTTTGAAGTCAAAGAGCATAAATAAATATGACATATTAAATCCTATGAATGATCCCTCAACATACTTTGTGTTTGAACTCATGTGTCCATGAATCTTCCTTCCTGACACCCTCCTCTTCCTCTTCTGCTTCACCCTCAACTCATGAAGCACTGTCTGTGGTACAAATTTCTCACACCTTCTGGAAGTGTAGTAAAATCCTCTGATTGTAGAGAAAAAAGGTTCTGACACTCAGTGGTGCCTTGTGCATGTGCAGAAAGAGAAATCTATACATCTTAAGTGGTCACATCATCATATTTATCATCCCTTGTTTGATTTAAAAATGTTGGCCATGAAAAATATTGTTGTTTCTAAAATCATTTAAATCTCTTTGTAATTTACATTTTTCCCATAAAAACTTGTTACTGTTTTTCATAACAATAAATAAAACTGATTAAATATTTATAAATATCAACACATAATTACATAGGTCCACAGCTGATCAATATATCAAGTTATACAAATCAACAACTGTTAAGCCAAGACTTATAGTAATGTGTAAAATTAGAAGTTCTCATTTTTATAGTATACAATTCATTACAGTAAACTATTTTTGCCATACTGAAAAATTCAACATTAGAGGGAGTAACTTTACTTTTCCATTTTTTAGTTATTATTTTCATAGCTATTGCTAGAATAGACCATAAGACAGGAATTTGAGTTTTTGTTTTGGAATAATCGCAGGAATCAGAACATTAAATAAGATCAAAGATTTGGAAATATTGTATCTGTCAGACAACAGTGCTTGAATTAAGTTATACATTTCTTTCCAAAAGGGAAAATAATCTCACATTCATATAGCATATGCATCCAATCAGCTATTTTCAGAGCCACATATCCAGCATTTCCTGCTGTCTGACTTAACACATAATTGTAATTTTGTTAGGTGTAATAAACACCCTATGTAGAAATTTCCAAGTGAAAATTTCCAATATAATGAGTTGTTTTACCTGCAGATTTTAATATCAATTTCTTATTATCTTCAGTGAAGTCTTTATTGTTTATTTCGAGGCACAGTTCTAATAAGAATTATCTAAATCTGTGTGGTCTAATCTAAAAATCCTGTAGGTTTGTGACAAATATGATTTATTTTCCTTTGAGTTATTATAAATATTGATTTACTAAGAATTTTGGGGATACATTTTTTATCTAGATTATATATTCACAAAATCTCTAAATATTTGTACTGTTAACCAAATCTTAGAATCACAGTCATATCTAGATCTTATATTTTTAACCATATGTACTTGGGTACCATTCAAGAATTGATGCCAATAAATCTGTATTTGCATGTATCTATGGTTTGTGCAAAGAAGCAAAGGGGAGCCTATCTCTGGTCCACTATTGTGTGGAAAGGCACTTGAGTTAAACAATAAGCTCGATGGTCCATCTGATTCTAAGGCTAGCACTGGCATGGCATATGAGAATTAGAGGTTCAAGGAAAGTCTTTATCTGAAGATGGGTCTGTCACTGAAAAATTTAAAGCAACATTCTTGGCTGTCTTGGAAAAAGAAGGCTAGTCACTCAATGATGTGTATAATGCTAACGAAACCAGTTTATACTGTAAATAATTGCCCCATAAATCACTTGTATCTAGGTGAGAAATGGGGCCCCTGGTTTTAAGTTATAAAAGAGTGAGTAACAATTATTGTAACTGCAAATGCCACTGGAAGCCATCTCTTACCCCCACTAATGATTGGCAAAGCCAAAAAGCCCTACAGAGCACAGAAGAGCACAGAAAATTGCTTGGATAAATTGTGAATTATTTCTTGATTGCTATGCAAATGAATTCATCCCAACTGTAAAGAGAGAAAGTAAAGAAAACCAGAAAAGTACTTCTTCTGCTGAATAATGTACCATCATAACCAGGAGTGGAGAAACTGAATGCAGTTGATGAAATTTTTGAAGTGATTTCTTTTTGCCTCCAAATGTAACAGTGTTGTTTCAATCACTAGATCAAGATGGTATAGAAAAGTTTAAAAAGGTGTACAAGAAGTAAATCCTACATCATCTATTATTGGTATAAGATGAGGAAAGTGTGGTGTCCTTTTCAAAAATAGAAAATGAGAAAACTGATGTGGATGGCAATGAGGACCTAAATGAAACTGGACATGCTCCAGGCAATCCCAGGATTTTCCGACTGTGACAAAAATGATGCACAAATGTGGTTAGAAAACAACAATGATATTGGCTTTCAGATTTTGAATGCTGATGAAATGTTGTCACTTGTGCAAGAAGAACAAAAGGCAGTCACTGATGATGAAGATGTTGGTGATGGGGATGGTGAAGAAAACAGAAAAAGTGGCCTAAGTCATGAAGAGGCTTTTATATCACTGAAAACTGCAGTGCCCTGGTATGAGCAACAAGAAGAAAGCTGTCCTACTTAACTTCTGATGTTGAGGATAATGCGTTGATTTAGCTGCCAAGAAAAGACTATCGAATTTTGTTCAACAAACAATTCATGATTATTTTTATAGTGGAAGATATGTAGTTGTGTCCTGTTTGGTATCTCTTATGCTGTAATTTGGCAAATAAATATTTTATTACAATAATATACTGTACCATTTTGTACTTACAGTACATTTATTTTATTTTTCTTGTTTAATGTTCATCAAAAATATTTTGGAAGTTTTTTATCCAGTTCATTTATATGCAGACTAAAAAAACAATGTGGTATTCCTGTAGGCAGAAAAACCAAAGTGCAGTAAATAATAGATCTTCCATTATAACCCTAGTGATCAATAAATCAAACACTAGGAATTACACTTTTTCTATCAAAGCTTGAACTACCACTTCAGTAATATTTACAAAAGTGCTCTGATCACTAAGTAAAGCTAACATACTGTTCAAATATTTCTCTTTGTCTAAAAGTACAACCCCACCTCCTTTATCTGCTGGTCGAAATTCTGAGCTCCTACTTCCTTTTCATTTATTCAATGCATCATGCTCTGCTCTACTCAAGTTAAAAAACATCAGTTTATGTTGTACCGCAAAACACTCCCTAATTTCCTTTTCACAAACATTGCAAAAAGCTTCCACAGAGGGATGCTTCATTAAAACCTTTTTTAAAACAGAAACCCTTGAAACATTAAAGTTTTTGAGTTTTTTTCCAATGTGTTATTTTTTTATATGTATATTTTATATATATATATATATATATCTATATATATATATATATATAGATATATAAAACCCAGCCACTAGGGATGCACAAGCCAGTGCATTTCTTTGTGCCGGTCCCAAGCTCGGATAAATGGGGAAAATGGGGAGGGTTGCGTCAGGAAGGGCATCCGGCATAAAACTTTGCCAAATTATTCATGCAGACAGCAGTAAATATTTACATACTGGATCGGTCAAGGCCTGGGTTAAAAACGACCGCCACCAGTACTGTTAGCCAACAGGGAGCTGGCTGAAATTGGGCTACTGTTGGCTGAAGGAGGAGAAGAGACAGAAGGCATGACCAAAGGCAGGAAGAGAGGAGGAAGGCTAGGACTGTGGTAGTGAGGGTCGGAACTTTGAATGTTGGCAGTATGACTGGTATAGGAAGAGAGCTAGCCGATATGGTGGACAGAAAGAAGGTTGGTATATTATGCATGCAAGAGACCAGATGGAAGGAGAGTAAGGTTAGGTGTATCGGAGGTGGGTTCAAATTGTTTTATCATGGTGTGGATGGGAGGAGAAATTGTGTAGGAGTTATCCTGAAGGAACAGTATGCTAAGAGTGTTTTGGAGGTGAAAAGAGTGTCTGATAGAGTGATATTTATGAAGCTGGAAATTGATGGTGTAATGATGAATGTTGTTAGTGCATATGCTCCACATGTTAGGTGTGCGATGGATGAGAAAGAAACATTTTGGAGTGAGTTGGATGACGTGGTTATGACTGTACCCAAGCGTGAGAGAGTGGTGATTGGAGAAGATTTTAATGGGCATGTTGATGAAGGGAACAGAGGGGATGAGGAAGTGATGGGTAGGTATGTTGTTAAACAAAGGAATGCAGAAGGTCAGATGGTAGTGGATTTTGCGAAAAGGATGGACATGGCTGTGATGAATACGTATTTTAACAAGAGGGAGGAGCATAGGGTGACATACAAGAGTGGAGGAAGATGCACAAGGGTGGATTATATCTTATGTTGGAGGGCCAGTTTGAAGGAGCTTGGAGACTGTAAAGTGGTGACTGGGGAAATTGTAGTTAGGCAGCATAGGATGGTGGTTTGTAGGATGATGTTGGTGATCAAGAAGAGGAGGGGGAATGTGATGGCAGCACCAAGGATCAAATGGTGGAAACTGAAAAAGGGTAATTGTGAGGTGGAGTTCAGAGATGAGTTAAGACAGGCACTGGGTGGCAGTGAAGAGTTACCAGATAACTGGGTAACTACAGCAGAGCTAGTAAGGGAGACGGCTAGAAAGGTGCTTGATATGACATCTGGACAGAGGAAGAACGACAAGGAGACATGGTGGTGTAATGAGGAAGTACAGGAGAGTATACAGAGGAAGAGGTTGGCAAAGAAGAAGTGGGATTGTCAGAGAGATGAAGAAAGTAGACAGGAGTATAAGGAAATGAGGTGCATGGCAAAGATAGAGGTGGCGAAGGCTAAGGATAAGGCATATGAAGAGTTGTATGAAAGTTTGGACACTAAGGAGGGAGAAAAGGACATGTACCAATTGGCTAGACAGAGGGACCGAGCTAGGAAAGATGTGCAGCAGGTAAAGGTGATAAAGGATAATGAGGGAAACATGCTTACAAGCAAGAAGAATGTGTTGAGCAGATGGAAAGAGTACTTTGAGGAGTTGATGAATGAAGAGAATGAGAGGAAGAGAAGGTTGGATGATGTGGGGATAGTGAATCATGAAGTGAAATGGATTAGCAAGGAGGAAGGATAGCTATGAAGAGGATGAAGAATGGAAAGGCTGTTGGCCCAGATGACATACCTGTGGAAGTATGGAGGTGTTTAGGTGAAATGACAGTGGAGTTTTTAACCAGGTTCTTTAATGAAATCTTGGAAAGTGAGAGGATGCCTGAGGAATGTAGAAAAAGTGTTTTGGTACCGATTTTTAAAAATAAGGGTGATGTGCAGAGCTGTAATAACTACAAAGGAATTAAATTGATCATTCACAGCATGAAGTTATGGGAAAGAGTAGTGGAAGCTAGGTTAATAAGGGACATGATGATTAGTGATCAGCAGTATGGTTTCATGCCGGGAAAGAGCACTACAGATGCAATGTTTGCTCTGAGAGTGCTGATGGAGAAATACAGAGAAGGTCAGAAGGAGTTGCATTGTGTTTTTGTAGACTTAGAGAAAGCATATGACAGGGTGCCTAGAGAGGAGTTGTGGTATTGTATGAGGAAGTCGGGAGTGTCAGAGAAGTATGTAAAAGTGGTACAGGATATGTACAAGGGTAGTTTGACAGTGGTGAGGTCTGCTGTGGGAGTGACGGATGCATTTAAGGTGGAGGTGGGATTACATCAAGGATCAGCTCTGAGCCCTTTCTTGTTTGCAGTGGTGATGGACAGGTTGACAGATGAGATCAGACAGGAGTCCCTGTGGACTATGATGTTTGCAGATGACATTGTGATTTGTAGTGAGAGTAGAGAACAGGTGGAGGAGACCCTGGAGAGATGGAGATATGTTCTAGAGAGAAGAGGAATGAAGGTCAGCAGGACTAAGACAGAATATATGTGTGTGAATGAGAGAAAGGATAGAGGAATGGTGAGGATGCAAGGAGTAGAGGTGGCGAAGATGGATGAGTTTAAATACTTGGAATCAATAGTTCAGAATAATGGTGAGTGTGGAAGAGAGGTGAAGAAAAGAGTACAAGTAGGATGGAGTGGGTGGAGAAGAGTGTCAGGAGTGATTTGTGACAGGCGAGTACCAGTAAGAGTGAAAGGGAAGGTCAATAAAAGGGTAGTGAGACCGGCTATGTTATATGGGTTGGAGACAGTAGCATTGACAAAAAGGCAGGAGTTAGAGCTGGATGTGGCAGAGTTAAATATGTTAAGATTTGCACTGGATGTGACAAGGGTGGACAGGATCAGGAATAAGTATATTAGACGGTCAGCCTAGGTTGGAAGGTTTGGAGACAAAGCCAGAGAGGCAAGATTACATTGATTTGGACATGTGCTGAGAAAGGATGCTGATTATATTGGGAAAAAGATGCTAAGGATGAAGCTGCCAGGTAACAGGAAAAGAGGAAGGCCTAAGATAAGGTTTATGGATGTGGTGAGAGAGGACATGCAGGTGGTTGGTGTGACAGATCAAGATGCAGAGGACAGGAAGAAATGGAAACATATGATCCACTGTGGCGACCCCTAACGGGAAAAGCCAAAAGAAGATGATTTATATATATATATATATATATATATATATATATATATATATATATATATATATATATATATATATATATATATATATATATACATTGGAATTATGGTTAAAATTTGTTTTGTACTGGCACTTTAAGAATGAGTTTTATGTTTTAGTTGATTGTCTTTTGATGTTGATTGATTATTTTGAATATAAATGGATTGCTTTCTTTGATGGAGATGTCTGATGAAGCTGTTGTTAACATTTAAAAGTACTTACCTTTAAACTTGTTGTGTACTTTGTTTTTTTTGCCTACAGGAATACCACGTTGGTTTTTTAGTCTGTACATTTGTTTTACTTCAGTGGTGTTTCATTCCATGACCCTTGCATTTTTCATTTTTTTCCTTGCAGTTCAATTATATGTTTGATTATCCAAACTATTCTAGGCACCAATTATTTGGATAATCGACTCTCTACTATAAGTAGAATATTATTTATCTTCGCCAATAATTTTTTTTTATGGAGATAGCAGTAAGGAATGAATGGCAAATAATATTTTAGGGAGAATTAACATTTTAATTAACATTTGTTGTTCTGCCATAGTGAAGAAGGACTTATTCCAACTTGTGACTAGACTTGAGATTTTATCGACTACCAGTTGACAAATTGTATCCTTTCTTTACTATTAGACTTTATGGTTATACCAGGATATTTTATTTGAGTGTTATTTCAATTAAAGTTATATTTTTATATGAGCGTTTTGATTTTTCATTGCTTAATATTGTACTTTTGTTATTGTGGTTAAATTTTAGGTTTGGGTTGTCTTCAAACTGTCTCATGGAACTGGTTGTATGTTCTAAAGATTTTTCTTTATTTCTTATTGTTAGTAAAATATTGTCAGCAAAGAGCTGTCTCTTTAGTTCAGAACTGTCATTTATTTTGATTCCATCAATGTTTTTATTGGATCTAATACTATTAGCAAAGGATTCTATTGCTAATGCAAAAAGTAAGGAGGATAGACGCCAACTCTGTTTAATACCTACAGCCTATTTTAACATAAACACAAGAATTATTGTAGAACTTTGAAATTAATGTAATTAGCCCATCTGAGAAGTTATATATTTTAAGCATTGTAAATAAGTAGGAACAAGTGACAGAGTCAAAAGCTTTATCTAAATCAAGACTAAGTATAGAGAGTTCTTTTTATTTGCATAGTCTATCAGTGTGTGCATTCTTATATTATCATGGGATTGGCTATTTAAAATAAACACAGTTTGGTCATTATTAATTAAAATAGGTAGTACTAGATTAATTCTACTTGCAAAAATTGACATGAACATCTTATAGTCCACATTTAAAAGTGAAATGGGCCTATAAGAGGAGCATTCTGCAGCATCTTTATCTTCTTTTAAAATAGGAGATATAAGAGAATACTTCCATGATGGGAGAAATTCATAATTTCCTTATACTTCTTTATAAACCTGATCTAATAATTTAACAGCATCATCAGAAAGGATTTTATATAACATATAATAAGACCATCTAAGCCTGGCGGCTTATCATTTTTTAAGTTTTTAATTTGTTCTTTTACATCTATTAAAGTTAATGGTCTAACAAATTTTTCATTTGCTCTTTTGTTAACTTATTTTTTATATTTTCCCTTAGAAAAGTTTCAGCTATATAAACTTTATCTGAATTATTTATAGGTTCATAGGTAGGTACTAAGCTATCAGCCCTAGGGCCTGTACAAGCCTAGCCAAAAAGGTACCCTTATATTCTCATTCATTCTTTTGTAAAATATTCTGAAGCTCTCAAGTATACCATTAATATCTGTTCCTCTTTCTTTTTCATTGTTAGCATGCATTAACACTTTTCACAATCAATACACCTTGTAATTTGTGTTTCAACATTCTAATTTGTCACATCTGGTTTAGAGGGTGAGTTGAAAGGCCAGCTTTCACTTTTAGACAGAAGAGGCAAACAGAACATCATTGTGGCATTTTCAGTGCTCCAAAAGCCTGCTCATGGCTTTATATAGCTTATTTAAGCTAGTATACACATTAAGAGTGCCAAAATTATTTATTTTCTGTCACAACCCACACAAAAATGCTTGCGAGTAAAATCAAGCCACTTCTAGTGTATCTTTAAGTCCCTCATACCTTACTAAACCATTAAAAACAGATAAAAATCATGCCAATACATTTTAATTATTTTTAAAATGTTTCTGTATGCAAATAAGTTATATTTTAATGAGTCTATAAGCACAAATCTATTAGCTGCATTTACCTGTGTAAGTTTTAACCTTTGCTTCAAAACATGAAACATTATATGTATATTGAAAGAAGCTTAACTACTAATTATTATATCCCTACTATAGTAAAACTCAAATAAAGAAATGACGCTACATTTAAAATCAGATATGTTGACACATTTTTAAGATAGGTATATATTGTTCTATATTAAGCATGCTAGTGTTCTTTAAAGGAGACAAAGCATTTAAGCTTATGTTAAAAGAATGACAGTAATATGAAATCTAGTTTTAACTTGCAGGAGTGTCACTGATACTTTATTTAATATAATTTCAGTATAAAAGCCTATATATATATATATATATATATATATATATATATATATGGATCTAGGACTATTCACTGAAAACACATTTCACTGAAAGTCAAATGATTGTGCACAAATCACTGAAAGCTCAAGTCACTGAAAACTCAATTAACTGAAACACATTTCACTGAAAGTTATATATGGCCTTTTCCCCACTGTTGTGCGACCCTGGAGTTAGTATATATAGTAAGGGGTGTTGGATATATATTAAGTTCAGAAAAGAGTAATTTATTGGAATTGCAAGTATCCATGTATATAGTTCAAAATATTTAAAATAGGTGGGGGAGCTATGCTCCCCACACACCCTCTTACTATATATACTAACTCCAGGGTCACACAACAGTGGGGAAAAGGCCATATATAACTTTCAGTGAAATGTGTTTTCAGTGGTAACCTCAGTGGTATTTTGCCAGTCAAATGTGTTTCAATTGAAATGTGCTTTCAGTGAATAGTCCCTGAACCCATATATATATATATATATATATATATATATATATATATATATATATATATATGCGTGTGTGTGTGTGTGTGTGTGTGTGTGTGTGTGTGTGTGTGTGTGTGTGTGTGTGTGTTTGTGTGTGTGTGTGTGTGTGTGTGTGTGTGTGCCATATACATTTTTATATTTTAATGAATAGCATAGCATATCTTTCCTGAATCCCTTTGAAATTCACTTGTGATGTCAGTAGCACAGAACTGTACCATTTTAATATATTAAAATAAATCAGATCACACCAACTTCCTCCTCTAAATTAACTATTTTAACTGATATAAGTGGGAAGACCCCCTTAAACTTAAATATGACTTTAATGATTAACATCATTCATATATCTATATACTCAAGGTTTAATATTGTTTTTTTTTAATATAAAGCTGACTGCCATTCCCTAGAAGAAATGACAGTTATGTTAAAACAAGGTTTAACTTGTGAGGATGGTAAAGAAATCCTGCATATTTGATAGCATTCACATGTTCTCACTTGTATATATGGGGAGCCATATGTTTTATAAATTAAAGTGTAGTTTAACATGCCCCTTTAGTGTCATTTTATGTTCTTGGTATTACATATAAAGGAACATTACTGGACTATGCAGAAAATACACTATACTTGCCTAATAAATGTATAGCAGATTGCCCATAGGTATGAAACCTTTTATATGGAGAAACCACATCTATATTGTGACCCTAACAATAGATATAATGTTTGAAAATGGTTTAAAGCAGAAATAACAAATATTGACTTTTTGGATGTAACCCTATATAAGAGTGGTGATAACATCAACACCAGGCTGCATCGGAAACCTTGCTACAAACCTTCCTTTCTTCACAGGGACAGCATGCACCCCTCTCATGTTTTCAAGAACATTATAAAGGGTCAAGCTATGAGAGTATCCAGGCTCTCAACCAGGAATGTTGACTATGAGCAAGGGCTGAATGAACTACGTGAAGGGCTTTTGACGCGAGCTTATTCCGAGGATGAAATCCAGACTGTATACACAGAGATGCAGGACCTTAGACAAAATAGAGCCAAACCGTATTTGTTGGGTGGAGAAAGCAGAAGACCTTTTGATTCCCCTGACAACAGATCCATTGGATTCGTTATGCCATATGGAGTAGGCCACAGCAAGCTACAAACCTTAATTAGCAAGCATTGGAACATCCTTACTGCAAATGAGAGCATTACTAGACTAGTGGGACATACTCCATCCTTTGTTTTTAGTAATATGCTTAATTTGAAAAGACTATTGTGTAGCAGCAGGGGTACAGGAGTACATGAAAGAACAGGCTTTGAAAGAACGAGTAAATGCGGCAAGTGTGCACAATGCCAGCATGTAGATGAATCTCACTATTACAGGCATCCTGTTTCAGGCCACCTTTGGACATTAAACCAGAATAGTGATTGCAACACCAGAAACATCGTCTACATTGCACATTGCACTCAATGTTTTTCGTTCTATGTGGGCAAAACCAACAGGTCCCTTAGAGAGAGGATAAGGGACCATGGTTATTGCCTAGCTAGAAAGCAAGAATGTAGCGCCCTATCGAAACACACTATGAGGGAGGGTGCGATGCACACATTTTTATTTCAAGTACTCCAAGTGATAGAACCTAGCCCTAGACTAGGCAACATAGTTAACCTCACTGAACAAGCTGAACTAAAATGGATATGTAGGTTGGCGGCCCATAGAGAAAAAGGCCTGAATGAAGTCTTGTCCATAAAACCTCATTTGAAGGCTAGACCTTTGAGATGATCCGTGTGGCTTTAGCATTTGCCTCTGCTTATGGACATATGATTAATGAGGCTTTTGAATTTTGTTATTTTTGCTTTAAACCATTTTCAAACATAATATTTATTGTTAGAGTTACACTATAGTTGTAGTTCCTCCATATAAAAGGTTTTATACCTATGGGTAATCAGCTATACATTTAGTAGGCAAGTATAGTGTATTTGGTGCTGCATACGCTATTGTAATGTTTTTGTCTGTTATAGCCCGTATCAGTCAGACTGTGCTAGGTTCGTGTTCAAAGTACATTTATTCATCTATATGTACTTGTTATAAGTAGTTTTTATGCTATTAGAGTAAACATAATTAGAGTATAATCATTTTTTGTAGATATGCAGTTGTTTGGTTGTATATACTCTAGATCATTTACTTCTTATTTTTAATATTTATGTATATAAGGATGTGATATAGTAATTTCTAGTGTTTATGTTTTTAGGTTGGTCCTTGTGACTTATTTCTTTCTCATTTTTATTTATGCCATGTCAGTATAATTGTCCATTTTATTCTATATCCATGTATATAAGGGCATGATACAGCCATTCTTAGTATGTTCGTTGCTTTCAGGCTGGTCCTTATGACGTTTCTACATTTCTATGTATGCCACTTTAATATACTCGTCCATATCTTTGTGCGATGTTATGGACGTTGGTTTTATTTATTTAAATTTGAGTATGTGAATTTATATAAGAGATATAATGATCCAATGTTATAAGTTCGATCGGTAGATATTATAATGCCTCCAGCTTACACATTGTTTTTAATTCAAGTGCTTTTTTGTATATACAGTTGATCCTTCAGTAATGCTATAAGCAAGCGCTTGATTTTACAAGTTCTTTGCACTGTCACTTTAAGCACCTCCGGGCAGCATACCCGGAAATTGGTAGGAACTGTTTCTTGTTTTGAATATTTTAAAATAGGCGCTCTTACAGAGCATTGTTGTTTGTCTGATGAAGCGGCTTCTCTCAGCCGTGAAAGCGCTTACGATTAAAAGTTTTGGACCGAATGGTTTCTGTTTTTACTTTGGATTTGCTTCAGGAAGCTTTTTGACAACTTTTACAGCACGGCAGTGAGCTATAGCCTAAGTATTCGATCCACGGAGGTTGGTCTGAGACTACTATTGCAGACACCATCCACCATTTTTGGCAATACGGTGGTTGGCTACAAGCTTGCACCCTCTGGATTACGGACGTGGTTCCACAGGACTATTAGGAACTTTACATTAGGTTGATTTGCAATACGCATTTGTTCTTCATACGCCCACTCATACGGTTCGTTGGCTTTGTGGATTCTATATATATATATATATATATATATATATATATATATATATATATATATGGATCTAGGACTATTCACTGAAAACACATTTCACTGAAAGTCAAATGATTGTGCACAAATCACTGAAAGCTCAAGTCACTGAAAACTCAATTAACTGAAACACATTTCACTGAAAGTTATATATGGCCTTTTCCCCACTGTTGTGCGACCCTGGAGTTAGTATATATAGTAAGGGGTGTTGGATATATATTAAGTTCAGAAAAGAGTAATTTATTGGAATTGCAAGTATCCATGTATATAGTTCAAAATATTTAAAATAGGTGGGGGAGCTATGCTCCCCACACACCCTCTTACTATATATACTAACTCCAGGGTCACACAACAGTGGGGAAAAGGCCATATATAACTTTCAGTGAAATGTGTTTTCAGTGAATTGAGCTTTCAGTGAATTGTGCACAGTCAAATGTGTTTCAGTGAAATGTGCTTTCAGTGAATAGTCCTAGACCCATATATATATATATATATATATATATATATATATATATATATATATATATGCTTGTGTGTGTGTGTGTGTGTGTGTGTGTGTGTGTGTGTGTGTGTGTGTGTGTGTGTGTGTGTGTGTTTGTGTGTGTGTGTGTGTGTGTGTGTGTGTGCCATATACATTTTTATATTTTAATGAATAGCATAGCATATCTTTCCTGAATCCCTTTGAAATTCACTTGTGATGTCAGTAGCACAGAACTGTACCATTTTAATATATTAAAATAAATCAGATCACACCAACTTCCTCCTCTAAATTAACTATTTTAACTGATATAAGTGGGAAGACCCCCTTAAACTTAAATATGACTTTAATGATTAACATCATTCATATATCTATATACTCAAGGTTTAATATTGTTTTTTTTTAATATAAAGCTGACTGCCATTCCCTAGAAGAAATGACAGTTATGTTAAAACAAGGTTTAACTTGTGAGGATGGTAAAGAAATCCTGCATATTTGATAGCATTCACATGTTCTCACTTGTATATATGGGGAGCCATATGTTTTATAAATTAAAGTGTAGTTTAACATGCCCCTTTAGTGTCATTTTATGTTCTTGGTATTACATATAAAGGAACATTACTGGACTATGCAGAAAATATCAAAAAGTTTACCACTTAACATAAGCTTTATCAACCAAAAATAAATCAATTTCATTTAATAGGATTATGCTTTGTCATATTAAAAAGGGATCTAATAGTTGTTGCAGTAAATAATGAAAACATTCACCTTGTAAAAAGCAGCATATAGCATTTGTTTCTTACTGTTCAAGTTCAAACATAGTCTATCAGTGCATGCATTCTTATTTTATTATCATGGACTTAAAATAAACCCAGTTTGGTCATTATTAATTAAAGTAGGTATTAGTAGGTTAATTTTACTTGCTAGAATGGACATGAACATCTTATAGTCGACATTTAAAGGTGAAATGGGCCTATAAGAGGAACATTCTGCAGCATCGTTATCTTAACTAACAACAAACTATACCAAGAACCCTTTAAGTAGTGTAATATTTGCAACTCCAAAACTAAACACTACATGATAAAACAAAAAAGTGAAAGAAATAAATCACCAGGTGTCTCAAACAATTTAATGCTGACAAAGGTTAAGCACTTTTGGCCATTTCACATTGGCCTTCTTTAGAACAAAGAAAAAACATTTCTGCAAATTTTAAATACTGTCATCTGTTAAAATCAACCAATCACGCATCTTCAATTATCTTAAAATCAGTACAAAACTTTATGATTTTGAATTTCAACATATTTTGCATTTAAGTATTTAAGTTCTGATTGACTTATGGTTTCATTCAGTTTTAGTTTTAACTTTAATTCATCAATTTTAGCCTGTAGGGCTATTCATTCTTTGTCCCATTCTTTATTTTTACTAATATACCAACTTGTAACTTTTTCATTTAAGTAAGCCTTCAGCGAATCCCACAAGACTATGTCAGAGGCTTCATCATACATATTTATGTCTAGGAAATATCTGACCTCTTAAAAATACCATTGCTTAAAACCCCTTATTTTAACAATGCATGCTGGCAATCTTCTATGATGTATTACACTGTCAGTATTTAATAGGACTTTGAATACAATAGTATTGCGATCTGATGATGGACATGATATTATTGAAACTTGTCTAACATGTGATAGAAGTTTGTGACAAAAACGTCATCAATATTTGTTTGTGCTCCATATCTATATGAATAGCCAGTAAACTGAAGTGAGTTTATTTTCCTTAGCTCATATATATCCTTTAAGTTCATTAGATTTATAAAACTTGACAGTTGTTTTGCTGAAGATGTGATTTTCAGTTTTCTATCTGCAGTAGTGTCTTTGTCTGATAAGATACAAATAAAATCATCAGCCATTATAACTACACCTTTCATGTTATATGCTATAGTATCTAAATAACTTTTTGCATCCCTGGCTGTGACCACTGGACTCCAATAAGAGTTTACCCATATATAAAATTTTCTATTCCACTCAATAACACCAATGTTTAACATGACATTTTTATCAACATAAGTATCTTTTACTTTAGCATTACTGATAAGTTCTTCCATAATATGAGAGTGCCTTGAAAACCAGATCCTGCTAAAATTGAATAGTTCTTTAATGATAATTTATTAATATCTTTGTTAAGTAGATATGTTTCTAGTAAAAATACTGTTTGTGCTTTATGTAACTGTAGATATTTAAGCAGGCTCTCCCTCTTTACTGGATTGTTTAACCCATTAATGTTAATGTATATACATTTAAAGTCAGTTGTTTACATAAAAAAGGAAAACAAGTATTATAATATCACATTTATATAGAAAACTTATCATACAGTTTGCAAATAACAATATGAAATCATCAGCTATGGAAACACTTCTGAAACTAGTAAAAAATAACCTAATAGTATTGTGACACCTGTGCACTGGCCCAGCAATCAAGGAGCCTCAATCCTCACCACTAACATCAGTGAGGGGCATCCACATTGGGAAGGATAACAAATACACATACAGTAAAGTACAATTTCCCTTAAGAGCACAAAGAGATCACAGTCAGTCTGGGGCTGGTTTCTCCCTTTCTCTCCAGATCCCCAATAAGACTCCCCACTGTCACAGCTATACGGTCCAGATCTCAGCCTAGTGGTCAAGCTAAAACCTCCAGCACCCTGTCTGTCCAACCAATGCTTCATGTCCCTACCCAAGTAGCTGACACACACACTCACTTTGAGATGAGTTATATACAACCACACAAACACTCCTTGGGAAGGCTGGCACAGGTTCTCCAGCTATGTCCCTTCCTGTCAGTCTATAAGGTAGTACCAGCTGCCACAAACCACTAATATCACCTACTAAAAAGGCCCTTACCAAAGGAAGTCCAATTATTACTGTGCAATATTATTATTATTCAAACAGTAAGTGTGACCCAGGGCAAAAGCTATTGGAGTGGGTCGGACAGTATCACTATGTACATGCAATGTACTCTAGAGCTTAAATTATCTCCACACAAAACAGCCACAGTTGAAAGGTTTAAAATATTTAATAATAAATAATAAAAACAAAAGAGAATACTTCTTACTACACAGTGCTAGTCAAGAGTTCAGCCATCACAGGAGAATGCTTAAAATAATACAGTAGAATAGTTCTGACATCAATACAGAAAAACAGCTAGACTAAACTTACTATTTTCTATCAATATCTAAGAGCAATCACAGGTCTAAATAAACTTACATATAGAGCAAAGCAGAGTACTAGTGAGTTGTTGTCAGCTTTAGACAAAATTCAAAATGCCATCTCTCTATCTCTAAGAAAGTCCTTTAAATTGATAATACATCCTGCTGACTCATTTTAGATTACATCATTCTTAACAATTCTTTGGTTTCTCAGGCTAACAGAAACTCTACATTTACATTTCTTAGTAAGCTTGCACCTGGTCAGGAAACTACAGCAATTAAAGACATTATATATGTAAAATCTAGTAATTAACTCTGGTCTCAAAACAATAGAAAGAATCTGCTGGTTCAGACACCACAGCTCCGAGCCCTGAGATCAAACAGTCATAAAATGCTTGACATCAGTTTTCTTACAGCAGAGCGCACTGTTGTTACATTTTTGCAGTTCAACATCCAGTACAGTCTTTTCACATTTAAGAGAACAATCCTATGGCTTTTATTAATATTTACAAAGACATAGAATTATCTACAAAATTCTATCTAGCTAGGCTGGCAGCCTTCACATATCTTCACAAGTATACCCTTATAACATTCTATCATGGAATTACATATTCCTAGTTTGTTAAAAAAATCAAACAAACTACCTCTGAACTGCCTCATTAGATTAGCTATGTCTAGCTCATGCTTGTTAGCTAGTAATATGCCTCGTATTGCTGATATGGAACATCAGAGAAGCCCATGATTGAGTCTTTACAAATGAAATGGGTTAGAAGCAGCTTGGAGTCATTCTTTATTGCTCAGCCAGACTACTTGATTCTATTATTGTCATACTCCCACAACCTCTGACTATCTTGTCAAGCTACTAAGTGGGAAAAGTCGGCTGCTTGTTTTACTTACTATGTGGAAAGTTATAAATATAGGGCCGGATTCACGAAGGCTTGCACGGAGTCTAAGAGTAGAGTAAGACTCCAGCAAGCCAACATGTCCGCCGAGCGATCCAGAAACAGCCGTCAGGAGCGTGCAACTTAGCTCCATAAACTACTCCTACATGGACAGGGCTTGGATATGCAAATTACCTCAATTGCAGGTGAAAGCCATGCAAATGAGGTAAATTTGCGATCCAGGAAACCCGAACATGTCCGAGTAGGAGCAGTGTTATCTGCAGAAATGTACTCAGTTGATAACTGAGTACAGTTCTGCAAATAGCAAAACGGAGCCATGTCAGCAGTAAAAAAAGCATGCATTCACAGGAGGAAGCATGCCAATGGACAAAAAAAGTTCATTGCCAATGGGAAGTGATGCAAAAAATAAAAATAAACTTTTTTTTTAATCCCGATCTCCGGGGTTTAACCGTAGCGCAGCGCCGCACAAACGTGCTGCACCCTAAAAAGCAGAAAATCAATAATTAAGATCCACAAATGTGGATTTCATAGCTAAAATGAATTTACAATGCAAGTGAATGTCAGGCTGAAGACAACATGGCCACCGAGCAGAGGTTGCTAAGGGGGGGAAGCTCAGTCTAAGAGATGTAACTAAGCATTAGTAGACAATCCTACACAAATGAGAGTTATAATAGTGAATCGCATGTTCACATAGCAAATGAGCACAGTCAGTGGAGTGTAGGAGTAGGATAAGGGGAGTAACAGAGTAGAAGATAGGTGACATCACCAGGGGGGTATGTATGAAAGGAGTGCATCTCATTGGAGCAAAGTGACATGTGGCAGCTTACATTTACATAATAGTGAAAGAGGTGTGTCAACAGGTAGACCATGTAAAGTCAAGAAACCAAAGGTGTATGCAGTGGATAACACCAAAGTTTCTTGTTGAGCATGCATGCACGCATGTGCGTGCCAGTAAACCCGAGTAAGACAGTGTGTGCACGTGTAAGTGTGTGTGTGCGTGTGTAGGCATGAGTAAGCATATGTAAGGCAGTGTAAACAGTTGTAAGTGCGTTTGCGCCGGTGTGCATGTGTTTTAACAGGAATAAGCAAGTTTTATTCCATGTAAGCATGTGTGCACGCGTGTGAGCTTGTGTGAGTGTGTTTGCGCTTCTTTGCACGGCGCTGCCCCCTGAGGAAACAGAAAGGGAAAAGGAAGCACAACAAATAGTAGGAAGTAAAGTAGGGAGTACTAGCAGAGTTAGCAGGTGTAAACAATTGGAATCAGCCAATTACACAGACATTACACTAGCCCAGCACCTAAAACTCAGCAGAAAACATTCCACTATGTTTTCTCAGACACACTGTAACACTGCAGTAAGCTTATAGAAGTGAAAACTGAAAAAGCTTTACTGAGACAAAGAAATGTTAGGGGCTGCCATTGCTGTCATAAGGTGACATATGCAACATGCTGAGGGTGGTGACAATGCTAATACTGCTGAGCAACCCACAGTGAGGAGACAGAGAAGAGTGTACAGGCCTAGGGTAACCTACCAGGGGCTACTTGAGCTGGAGATAGTGGAGCGCTATAGAGTGGACAGAGACCTCATGCAACAAATTGTTGAGCTGTGCAGGCCATGCCTCACACACAGAACCAACAGAGGGGAACCCATACCATTGGAAACCAAGGTATGTGTTGGCCTAAGAATATCAGCAACAGGTACCTTCCAGAGACCAACTGGTGATATGATGGGGATTTCACAGGCATCAGCATCTAGGGTACTGCACCATTTCCTGAATGCCATGGCAGCACATGTTGGTGATCATGTATATTTCCCCAATTCCTGTGAGGTATTGGCCAGCAATATGCATCTCTTCCAGCAAATAGAGGAATACCCTGAGGTAGTGGGTGCAATAGACTGCACGCACATTCGCATCAAAGCACCAGCCGGTGAGTGGGGTAGGGTCTACTATAACCACAAGGGTTACCCCTCCATCAACTGCCAGGTCATGTGTGATGCCCAGGGCATAATAATGAATGTGTGTGCTGGCTGCCCTGGAAGCTACCATGACTCCCATATCTGGCATCTGACACAGCTGTACCAGACATTTGTCAATGGGGACATCCCCCACGGTCACCTAGTGGGGGATGCTGGATATGCACTCGAGCTGTGGCTGATAACACCCATCAGAAATGTACACACACCTGAACAGGAACGTCATAATGAGGCACACGCACAAACACGAAATGTAATCGAGCGTGTGTTTGGGCTGCTCAAGTCATGATTTCGGTGCCTGTACACATCTGGTGGAACCTTGCAGTACTCACCAACTACATGTACCCAAATAGTCATGGTATGTGCTATGCTACACAATATGATCCTGCAAAAACAGCTGCAGCAGGAGCAGCATAGGGCCGGGCACAACAGCCCCCCACCATTGCCAAGGCCATCACAGGTAGCACGTGACTCGGAGGAGGAACAGCCTGAGCCTGCCACAGTAGGCAGAAGGAGGCATGCCCAGTATGCCCTGGCCTTGGCAAAGAGGCAACGCATAGCATATACACTGGCTCAGTAGGAACCCTGGAAATGATACCCCATCTCCAACTCGTACATGTAGTAAAAGTGATGCCTAACTTGACACTACCTGTTAACCAACATGTATAGGTAGTGTAAAATGTGCATCCGATATAGGCAGCACCACCAGAGGCATGATTGCTATGCGTTAAGCAATATAAAGCACTGCTAAACAACTCTCACCACTATTTAGTATATGTGAACAAAATTGCACACACTAAGTAGCACAACAACAGGCAATGCTCAGCAATATTGTGCACTGTCCAGCAATGTTTGGCAACATTGAGCAATGTTTTGCAAGTCTGTTCAAATGTGTGTATAGTTCATCAAAAGCAGGTTAACAGGTGCATATTTGCTTCACTTTCCTTGAAGCAGTCTGTTCTGCCATGTATGAAAATATGAAGCAGTGACAGTCCTCGAACCCTGGATACAGTGCACTATAGTCAGATAACAGAACCACTAAACAATGACAGTATGTCAATGGTCAGCTTGCATGAGAAAATGTTGATAAGTCAATGCTAAGTATCTAATGGAAACCCTGCATGCATAGCATAATCCCTGTCGAGTCAAGACACAAAGGTGAGGCCTGCAGTAATAATAGAACCTGATATTCAACACACAAATAGTATAAATGTTAATATTGGTAATGTTCACACACAGCAACAAATGTAGTGGACCTCAGACAGCAACATACTGCAAGGTCACACTGGGCATGCTCACACACTTGAAACTATGAGACAAATGTCAGGCAACAAAACACTGAAAGTCTGAACTGGGCATGCTGACACACTTAGGTAAAGTCTGAGTACAGCAGTGGGCCACACATATCCCACAGTTGCAAGTGTCAACCCAGGAACCTTGCACTATTCACCAATCCACTATGTGCACACAGTGATATGACAATGGACACAATATAAAATAGTGAAATACTGTCACAATCAAATATGTAATGCAGAAACCGAGGTTGTTCATAGGAAGTGGTATCTGCAACCAGTACCATCACTGAACAATGTGCATCCTGAACATTAGCATAGGTTCTGAAGTTGACACTAGACTATCTGCCCTAGGGTATGTAGAAGCCTAGCCACAGTGTGTTTGTAGTCTGCAATCATGCTAGATCAGTAGACTGTGCCTGCCAATAGTAGGCCACACAAGATATCACTCATATGCCTCTGTCTAGCAAGGACCCATAACATATCCCAGGGCTAAACATACGAACACCTGTCCACCTGCGAAGATGTCACCTGTAGGTGTTCAGCGTGGGTCTGTGCATATGTGGTACTGTGATGACATTCCTGAGTGAGTGGAGCCTCTGGGATGGTAATATGCCCCTCCAGCATGTCCTATTAACATCATTGCTCATGTACCTGTCCTTGGAGCATGTAGCTGTAAGGGACTTTGATGTCCTCATGTGGAGCCTGTCCATCAATGCTGTGATGGACATGGCATCAAAGAAAAGGCACAGACTGCATCCAAGTAGGCAGTAAGCAACTGTGGAGAGCTGGGCTCACCATAGTCAAACTGTGCATACCATCTGTGTGAGTCCCTAGATCCACTTGGTATGTAAATCAGTGTACATTCCAGTCACTGCAGGTGTTGGGTAAGGTACATCCGAAATGGGCCATTGTATCCAAGCATGTGTCAGATAACTACAGGGTCACAATGACCCCACCTCATCTGAATGTAAAACTGTATGGGATAAGGTAGCCTAAGTAGAAGGTGTGTCCAACAACATTGGCAATGTGAATGTCAAAGGCAAGAGTACTAAGCATTCATGTCCACAAATCACAAACCACACAAACTGTACGTGATGTAACATCACCTATGTGGTAATGTGTGTGCACGTTGTTACTGCCAAAAGTGATGATTATGCATCTAAAGTAAGGTAGCTGTAGGTCATGGCTCTGGCACCAGTCAGCCATCTCTGTGAGACCCTTTCTGAAGATGCCTGTGCCAGCTGTGGAGTCAAATATGGCACACAGTTTGCAGCCATCTGCAAACATGGTCATCCATATTCCCCCTGTGTTAGCCAGTATGTATCAGAAATATATACAGAACAAGAGAGGTCCCAGGACTGAGCCCTGTGGGATGCCATGTGTAACTGGTGTATAGTCAGACATGACACCTGCAGTACTGACCATGTGTGTGCTATCCATGATCCAGTTAGCAATCCAGAATGTGACATATGTGTAGATATTGAATCTGGTGATCTAATGTGTAAAGGCCAAGTGGGGTATTGTGTAGAAGTGGTGTGCGAGCTCCAGGTAGGCTGTGTGGACAAGCCTGTGTACTTCTATGGACCTGTTACCTGTTTAAAGACATCAAACATCTGCAAGAGGCATGATATGCCCACAACAACACAAATTGTGTAGGATCCAGTGTCTGTAGGTTCACAATGTGTATGTGTATGTGTTCCATGATGATGCACTCCATAGCATAGCAGACCAGGATAGTTAGTTATATATTGTGATAATGTCCAGGGCCTCTTGTGGCACCAGCACTGTGTAGCAGGTACACCGTAGCTGTATGCCATTCCATGGGTACACATCCTGTAGTAACTGCGATATTGAACAGTGACATAATGTGAGTGTGAAGTTTGTCATGAATCTCGTGTATGCCACAGTCTGGGAAACTATCTAGTCCCACTGATGCTGTGTTGTCTGCTATGGAGAGGGCAGCACACACATGTCCATCTGTGATGTCAGGGAGGCTACACCCTTTTGTTATGGACATGTGCACTGCAGGGGGGATTGTGGGGAAACATTCCCATTGAACCTGCTGTCCAGGATGTTCGCAATATCAGTGTGTTCACTGTATCATTTGTAATTATGCAGTAACTCACAGCATATCTGTGAGTTCCCACACAGGTCCCTAACATAACTAAATAAGGCCTTGTGATTGTCCACAGTGTCTGTTGCAAGTGTCCGGTAGAAGTGGGCCTTAGATGAATCAACAACTGATCGTAGCTATACCATAGTACTGATCAGAGATGCCTTCCAGATTGTGATTGTGCTCCAAAATGTAGTGGCCTCCCCCTGTCCATGTACAGCTCAGTAATGGCCATGGTCTAGTAGACAGGTCCCCTGCCTTTGGAGGAGTGAGTCCTGTAGTTATCTGGTATAGCATGATCCATGAATTCCAGTAGTTGTCCATAGAATGTGCTTGTAAAGTATGTAGTTGTCTGAGCTGTGATGAACACTGTTCCAGGGTCATTGAGGGATACCACCACAGTTTGTACAAGTGTGATGTTTGCTCATAAGAAGTATGTCACTGAGATCACATAGGATGTGTGTGTGTATGGGATATGTACGTCTAGTGAGATGAATGTATGTTCCGACCTCAACAATTACAGGTATACCTCTGTTGTGGAACATAGAGTCCCCATGTGTGTGATGATCAGGTACCACATGTATAACCCCCTGTGGGTGTGTAGACCAGGTCTGCCCTAGCAGTTGAGTGTAACAATCTTAGCAACTGTTGTGCGAGGGTGTCACTGCTTGAGTAGTACATCCAGTCAATGTTTGTGTATTTGAAGTCACACAATATAATGGTGTTTGTTCAGAACTTCACATTCCCCAGTGTTCCCAGGAATAACACCTGTTGTGCCCATGTTTGGGAGTGTGGTCTGTAACAGTCTACAAACCGAAATGCAGTTATGAACACTCTCAGTTGCACATGTACATTCCCCTATGCTTTGTGTACTGCAACCAACCTGGAGGTGTATGTATGAATGATGCATATGGAATCCCCCCTATTGTTGTTGTCCAGACCGAGTCCTGTGTCTGAAAAACATGGTATGATGTAAAACATGTTAGTGCTGCTGTGCTTTTGTGAGCCTGAACCATGTGTTTGTTACTGCACATATATTGACAGATGCCATACTGATATGAGTCCTGAGTGCATGCATTCTGAGGGTTAGACATCAGTTGCTGAGCACCATCACTCTCCATTTCCTGTACCCTGTAACGTCTATGGCTGTGGTTATGTCATCTGACCCTTGCTCCAAACAGCCACTATGTGTGTGTCAAGAGCCTAAGGCAGTCTGTGAAAGCCTAGGGGTGACAGCTGCATGGCGTCCATTGTGAATGTACATGGCATGTTGAGCATGTAATCCCAGGCTGACAGACACTGGATCCCCTGTGAATGACAACAATATGTTAGGCAACTGTTAAAAATTATCAAGTCATCTGTATACTGTGACATAGTACTTGGTGAGGGTAAGATGCTACACAAGGTCAGGGTCATACTGTCCTGGCCAACATGATCAGCGAACCCCTCTATGTCTCCTGTCATGTAGTCCAGGGAGGAATGTCTGAGCGTCTACACACCAGAATGCTCAATGATGTAGCTATATTTTTACTTGCAGTGGACTGACAACAGTGCATGTGTCATGTGGCATATCCTGGCACCCGACACACAGCACAAAGTGACCTTCACCTTGTTCAGCCTGTTGAGTGGGATGTCATTGTGACCGACAATTACACTCACCTAATACAGTTGTATGAGGTGCGTTGTGTAGGCCTAAGGGCAGTGACTGTGTGGCACGATGACTTTGTGAACCATGAGATGATATGTGTGTATGGTTGTGTGTTAGCAGTAGTTTGTGTGCCTGCTTTGGATGTCTCAGCTGCTTAGGCAGAGTACAATTAGATGCTCCAAGTATGTCATTGTGTGTCAATGTATACGGTTTGCTGTTGTCATAGGTGCATGTGTGACTGTATTTGTGGTGTGTGTGGTTACCTTCACCACCTGATAGACTGTCCCCCAGATTTACTAATCCTCTGTGTAAGACTTAATAAGTCTTACTCGGAGGCTGCAGTTGAACAGTTCGATGTCAGCGTGCCATGAATATTCATGAGGGCATGCTGACTCAACCGTAACTCTTACACGGACTGAGTAGGAAAGCAGGGGGCGTGTCCGACTGCTGAGCAGTCTAAATGTGCACGCCCCTGCAAGGTTTTAAAAAGCATAATGTCAACACACAAGAGCGAGTTCACTCAAATGTACTTGCTCCCAACACCACACTCCCTGACACTGTAAACCCCCATCACACTTATATAAAGTAAATAATTATAATTTTTTTTTTAAATCCACGATATAGCTGCCTGTATTTGCGCGTGTGTGCGTGGGTGTGCCCATTGCTTAGCTACAGTTAGCAAGTCTGACATGGAAGAGCATAAGAAAAAATGTATCTGCAAATTACACGAAATAGCAATAGCGTAATGGTAGAGCGTTTGCACAAAGAAGAGGCATTCACGGTTCAAGTCCCACCACTCCCTTTTGTATTTATTTTTTAAATCAGTATACGGAATAACACCTAACATATATGTTTAAACATAACTAAAAAGCAGTGAAATGGCCAATGTATCAGTGAATAAAATAAATATTTTAAAGGATCCCAATATAAAATTGCCTGCAGTTAAGCAGCGCTTCACCCAGCGCAATATAGTTGCCCTTGGCTAACTCGCGCTTTACCCAGCGCAAAATAGTTGCCCATGGCTAAATAGTGCTTTACCCAATGTAAAATAGTTGCCCATAGCTAAAAAGTGCTTTACCAAGTGCAAAATAGTTGCCCATAGCTAAATAGCGATTTACCCAGCGCAATCGGTTTGCGCGGAGGTGCATGCCGCCAACCAGGGCACTGTAGGGCACCGGGGAGCAACATAGAGATAAGTTGCTTGAACGCAGCCAGACCCCCTAGCCTGTCTAGACAGTATTAAAATAAAAGAATGACAAGGTTCAAACCCAGGACCCTGTGCATCATAATCAAAGTACCGAACCACTAAGCCACGACAACATAGGGGAAGCAGCCACTATTAACATTCATATACTTACGAATGGTAGTTTAACCATTACTAAGCAGGTCTGCAGTCAGCCAAGAATTTTACAAAATGGCCAATCACAAAAAAGTGCGGGAAATGCGGCATATTTAAGCCCCATAGGCGGGAATACTCACCATAACTGATTGTAGCACACATTTGCAGTCAGAATGGCAGGTGTAGGAGAGGGTTCATGCTTCCGAGCGCAACGTTGGGGCATCGAGGAGTCCAAATACATGGTTTGGCTCCTTGTCCACCATCACGAGTCAAGACTCCTGCAGGGCCAGTTCCAAGGGACGGAGTACAAGGCAGAGGCTTGGAACCGGTTAGCTCGTGACCTCACCAGTGCCACAGGCGTTCCCCGGACAGGTGAGCAGGTCCATCACCACCATGCAGACCTGAAGAGACGTAAGCAGGACAGCCTGGACCAGTGAATACAGGAGGCCCGTGGGATGCAGGATGCCCCACAACTGAGTATGTAGCCATGGAATGCAGTATGTAAGAATTGATAATGGAGTATGTATAACATATAGGTATGTTTCAATATCCCTTCATTTGCTTTACAGCTGCAGGTGACCATGTTATGAATCAGCAAGCCTATGCTGATAGGCTGCTAAGGTTGCACCACCAGGCAGGTTGGTGATTATTCTGCATGTATAGTTATATAAAATATTTTTTGAGAGCATGAACGAATGTGTTGTAGTCCAATAAAACAGCCATATAATTGCCTGAATAAGTCCTTTGCATGTACTTCCAGATAAAAATGTCAGAGAGGCAGAAAAAGAGTGTAGTAACCCATTAAGAAAGGTAACATATGTCTGGAATAATATCTCTGCAGGCACTTGCATATAACATAAGTGAGTGAGCCTGAAAAAAGTTTGTTCTAATCTATTAATAAGGGTATAATATGTCTTGAACATGTCTGCCATAAACACTGTTAAAACAAATAAAGGAGTGAGCCTGTGGAAAAGTGTACAATGTCATTAATAAAGGTCTAAAACCCAGAGTGTGTCTGTGTTACAGAGTCTGAAATGTTGTTGTACCCTTGCATTATACAAACAGTACTGTTTGAAAATGTGCTGGCAACCCAGAGTTATTCAGTCCCATAAAAAGTGGGTGATGGAAGTGCTAGTAGCTATGAAACATATATACAGTCCACAATAGTCAGTTACTGGCTGGCGTGAATAAGTAAACCTGGCACACGTAGCATGTAATTATTCACCAGGAATGTGAGTGTGTGTTAAGAAATGCAGGGTTCTGTACAAATCGAAGTGAAAATGTCATGTGAAAACATCACAGATATGTAGATAAAGAAATATAAATGCAAACAAGAAATATGTAGCAGTAACATCTGCATCCTGGATAGTTAGTATGTCAGATATAGGTCAGGCATGTATTGAACTAGCCAAACCCATGACACAACCTAATGTATGGTGGCAAGTGTAATAATACAGGTAGGGGATATAGACTTGCAGTCACTGGGAATGTAGTGTAGACTAAAAGGTCATTATAAGATGCTAACCGATTTTTTTTTCCACACCCTACCATATGTGCATAAACCATGCAATTCCACACCTCAGTGGGTATGTGTAACCTTAAATATTTGTTGGGATATTTGTCCTATTGTTGTATAAATATTTGCATTGATGTTGATGCATGTGCCCTGTTCAAACACCGCGTTCATGGTGGCCTGTTGCTACCAAACATCCCTGCTTGCTGTTGGAATATCCACTGTTGTTCAATATATGCATGTGTTATGCTTGCTGTTCATCTGTTGGAACCTTGGTGTGTTGGGTTAATGGGAATATTACTACATGCTGTTGCAACTAATCTGGAATGCTGTTGTTTATGTTGAAATTAAACACACCTAATCACAGAACGTATGGGAAGGCCAGTCCCAGTGGGCCCACCTGTCCCTCCTCAGTTGGTGAGTGCGCCTGGCACCAGCAGCTCTGGTGCCCAGTCTGGGCTCCCCTCCTCCATTGGTCCTGTGCCACCTTCGGGTGGAAGCACTGCAGGGGATGGGGCTTGTCCCCTCCGTGCAAGCATGGGTGGAGAAGGGCCACCTGTCACCCTTCGAAGGGTCCGGGCTGTGGTGCATAGGGAGATCCAGCGTTCAGTCGCTGATCCCCTATGCCAGCTTGAGGAGAGAGTGGTGCATCTCTCAGGTATGCCTGCCTGTCCTACTCAGCCCCCAGCACAGCCACCCTCGGGGCTGTGAAGGTTTAGTGGTGACTGCCTATGGGTAGGGACCACAGTCCCACTGTTACCATCTGTGGGCTCATGGGCTTGCGATTTCCAAACAACCTTCCCCGTCAATTGGGTTCAGCCACCCCATGTGTCAAACTCTGCCCCTGTATGTGTCTTGTCTTGTCTGTTTACCTCCCCAACCTACCTCCCCAAATATACCTACATCCTCTACCTCACATTCCAGTCTCACTTGAAAAAAAAATAAAAAAAAAGGGCAATCTGTTCCCATAAAAAATTACGCCCCATAAATAGCTTCCCAATTCGCACACATGTCTGCTGGACATGTAAACTGATGATTCTAATTGGCAGTACAACATATTTAGTTGTCTTCACCCCTCTCACAGGTTTCAAATTTCACACCAAATTTCATACATATGCACAGCTGTTGCTGGTAAAGAAATGGGCAGCTATGGAACTTCCCTACACCCATCCTGCAAATCCCGAGCTGGTTTACCTACTGTCTTTCCCTCTTTGTGCCCCCTTTTTCACCACTCTCCAATCTCCCCATTTTCTTTTCTTTAAAAGAAATTAGCACGGGGGTTAGCGGGAGTAAGCACTTTTAAGCAATAGTTAGCGGGGGTGCACGGGTATGAGCTTGTGTGCACTTAGCTAAGCATTGCTAAGCATTGCGCAAACCCACACAGACCCACTTACAACTGCTTAAAAGTGCCTTAGTCACTCTGTATGACAAGGCCCTTGTACTGCTCAGCAGCAAAATAAAATACCCTTGTCAGTCTCGAACCCAGGACCTTGGACTCAGCAGTCTGCATGAAGTACCACTACACCACAGCTGATATACAATAATTTAGTGCTGACAGCAATATATCATGCATTACCATGAGTGAATGTAAAGGGAAAATAGGAATGGTATAACACAAATCTTGTTCTGTGGGCCTTAACCAGCAGGTGTTGTGGAATTGCATGACATGACTGTGAAAAGAGAATCAGCCATGCTAGTAGGAAATAAGGTCACAGTAGCACCTTACAAACCCCACACAGTATCAGAGCAGGATAAACACTGGCATATTTGCATAGGTCACAGGCCAGACCTCCCAACAGTGACTGCTCTACAGTGATGACCCTGATTTGTAAACAAATGTTAGCTGTGCCCCTCTGACTCCCTGTGAAATGTACTAACAGTAGGCAGAAAGGTGTGGAATCTCACTTAATGACAAATGTCAATAAGTGAGAGTAGACACTGCTTGCACGTCAGAAAAGGTGTAGTAATACATATGCTCTGAATCCCCCAAAGTCTGAACTGCAAAATATCATGAAATATATCACAGGTGTATCCCAGTTATATGTACCTTTCCCTGAGGCTGTTCAAATATATACGTGAGAGTATCTGAGGCCTGGAAGAGTCAGAAATACACAGGAATATCAGCTTGTCTGCTGTTACACACTCTGCAAATAGCTGTAGAATTAATCCCACAAGCATGCCCTTATGTAGAAGTACAACACAGAAATATCAAAGGATGTAGCCATGTACTGCTATCAAACACCTGTGACAATGCCATTGTTCAGGTGCTGAAAGGACTGATGTGGTGCACAGTCAAAGAATACTAGGCTGACCTCTGTCTACCATCTGTATATGTCCACAGGTGGGAGCTACTCAGACAGACTACTAGCCTTCATAGACTTACAGGTACACAGCAACTCTGCATGTTCAGTAAGATAAGCATCACACAATAATAAATAATGCACTCTGCACTTCTGCACCCCTACCCAAAGGTACTATATACCCGTGTAGTCAGGCACAACCAAGGGTGTAGTTAGGCATACACAGTAGTGAAATATGTCCAATTGTCCTGAGCAGACTGTGCTAATGTCAACACAGACAAACCACAAACTGTTCAGAAGTGAGTAACACACGAATGACAGTGTAGCAGTTCACAAACAGTGCATATGCCTGATATTCATAATTGGTAGTACAACACACTTAGTTGTCCTCACCCCTCTCTCAGAGGTGTAAGGTTTCAAATATCCCTTCTAATGTATTGCATATGCACAGCTGTTGCTGGTAAATAAATGGGCAGCTATGGACCCTCTCCACACCCATCCTGTACATCCCGAGCTGGTTTCCCTACTGTCTTCCCCTCTTTGTGCACCCTTTATCACCACATTCCTATTTCTCCATTTACTTTTCTGTCAAAGAAATGAGAGCAGGATTTAGTGGGATTGAGCACTTGTAAACAGCAGTAAGCAGGTTTGCACCAGTGTGCGCATGTGTGCGCTTAGCTTAGCGTTGCTAAGATATGATAAGCTAAGCCAAGCTTGGCTTAGTATTGCTAAAATAAAATAAGCTAAGCTTTGCTTAGCATCTCTAAGCATTGCGCAAACCCATGCAAACCCGCTTACAACTGCTTAAAAGTGCCTTAGTCACTCTGCATGACAAGGCCCTTGTACCGCTCAGCAGCAAAATAAAAAACCTTGTCAGTCTCGAACCCAGGACCTTGGACTCACCAGTCTGCATGAAGTACCACTACACCACAGCAGATATACAATGACTTGGTGCTGAAAGAAATATAACATGCATTACAATGAGTGAATTTAAAGGGAAAATAGGAAAGCCATAGGAATACATTGCAATAACTACTGTTGTATGCCAGTTAATTATCTAATTGGAAAAGAAAGTACATACTCCCATGTATCCAGTGTTAGCATTAGGAGGTGTGAGTAAACCTACACACTGAGAAGAGTGTACTGGAAGAAGCAATAGTCAGGTTTCAGTACAACATGCATTTCAATGGCTACAACCCAGCTTCAGATATGAGACATATACCAACCTTCTAACTGACACAACAGTGTCCACAGCAAACAAGCATGGTCCCCACCTTGCAAAACTGAAAGGGCTACGACTACCTAACCTATTAATTTATAGCAGTGTCCTGAAATCACAGTGAGAACTGCAATTACCACACAGCAGGCTGCATGCAATTACTAAATGGTGGGCACCAATTGGTGCAGAAGCCATCACATGCACATGTGCAGATACCTAGAAAAGCAGCCTGTATCTGCTGTCCACACATGCAATAATATCATTGCACCTACTGGGAGAGAGAGATTGAGAGAACGAGCAAGAGAGACAGACAGAGACAGACAGACAGATGGATGCAAACAGGCAGTAGGAGACAGACACTGAAAAGAAAGACCAACACACAGAGGAAACCAAAACCAAAAAAAAAAAAAACACAAGAACAATCAACACCTACAACAGACGGAGGTGAGGAATACAAAGGTAAGGTATGTAACAGATATGTATTTGCTGACATCCGAATGATGTGTCGGAAGGGTACTCTACATACTGTGAACCATCCATATGTGGCTGCAGTCCGTATCTATATGTACATGCACATTTGCATAAGGCAAGGGACATACTGCAACTGTTAGTGAAGGCAGGACATATGTATGTTGTTGAAGGCTGCTATGTGCACATTTGTATGTAGGTTGTAGTGTGTGACATTGTAGACAGCAAGCAGTGCCGGTATATGTCATGTGGTGATTAAACGCTGTGGGACTAAGCTACAGGCAGTGAGGCCTGCTATACGGCCTGAGGACAGCAGAAGGCATTCTGCACAACATTGTGCAATAGTATTACATAACCATATGTCTCACAACGGTTGCATAATTGACATCCCTATCCATGACAGGTGGGCAATATATGTTCCTATATGTGCAGCTATATGTACAGCAATGTATGATTAGAAGTATGTGTGTGTGTATATATATATATATATATATATATATATATATATATATATATGTGTGTGTGTGTGTGTGTGTGTGTGTGTGTGTATATATATATATATATATATATATATATATATATATATATATATATATATATATATATATATATATATATATAGATATATATATATATATATATATATATCTATATCTATATCTATATATATATATATACATATATACATATATATAGCTATATAGAATTATATATATAGAATTATAGATATATAGATCTATATATATATATATATATATATATATATATATATATATGTACATATATACATATATAGATAGAAATAGATATATTTTGATATATATAGATATGTATATGGTTATATATATATAGATATATATGGATATATATGAATAAATATAGATATATATGGATATATATGGATATATATAGATATATATGGATATATATGGATATATAGATATGTATAGATATGTATAGATATGTATGTATATATATATATATATATATATATATATATATATATATATATATATATATATATACATAGAGAGAGAGAGAGAGAGAGGGAGACATGGGGTCATATGTACTGCAACAGGTGCCTGTTGACCAAGGCATGGACTGAACACCAGTGTTGATACTGCAGTGCCATACCCCATTCCAAAACACTTTACGCAGTAACTACCACATAGGTGTTAGCCTACCTAACACTGAAGGTGTCAGAAGGGAACATGGGACACAGGTGAACAGTAGGCTCCCCTTTGATAATCACAGTGCCACACAAGTCTTGTAATCTCTCTACATGGTACGTGTCATCACAAAAGCTGTGTCATCCAGGGAAATATAGGTCAGTGTACCCCTCTACTCCTCACAATGCCCCATGTGGTATGTACCTCACACGACAACTACAGCAAGTGGAAAGGCCACAGACATACCTAACAAAGAGTGATACTGCCCTCAAACACATGCCCTATGCAGACTGACTCACAAAACCACAGCTAGAGTGCGTTGCATACTGCCTACCCAGAGATTACCACTGCCAGACATACAGAGGTATGTCACACCCATAGCAATCGGCCAACCACCATGACAACACCTCACAATCCCTCTGGGCTACATGACCTAGCGCCCTAATCCTTGTCACCGCACTAAACAGCACATGCTGGAGGTACAGGTTTCTATACACAAATATGCCATACTCTGGACTAAACCATCCAGCATTAACAAACAAGGCTCCTCATTAGTAGATGTCATACATACCCCTGATGAATGTTATTGAGATAGGTAATATGCCCTGGGAGTCACCTCTGTGTATCCGTTTGATGGGAGCAAGTGAAATCACATTATATGTGTGTCAAAGGGCAGGGTAGCATATGGCTAGGTTGCTCTAGGCCCAGGGCCAATAGCGTATTACATAACTATGACACAATGCACATACACATGTACTCAGTGCAATACCTGCTATGTGAGGTGGAATGAGTGTGACACTGACTGTGTGCAAGGTCTGTAAAGGTGTGATAGCTTAGTGTGAGGTTGTGTCTGTCATGGTAGTTTGTGTCCTAGGTGTGAGGCCAGAGAAAGATGTGTCAGTTATTGGGATGCAGACATAGTAGGATGGCATATGTTGTGATGTAGTTCCTTGTGTATGACTGTGGTGTCCCATTGTAGGCTGAAGCAATACATGTATGCTCAGTAAGTGTACTGCTGGTGAATCCAGCTCACATATGAACTGTTGTACTACCTGAAGTTGTAGTCCTAAACACCACAGTATGGTGTATGTTCACATTCCCAGGTAACACTGTCTTGTGTGTTTCCTGTAGTCTGCACAGATTACATACCTCAGGCATAGGTATCTGTAAGTAGGGGCACACAGTACTATAAGGTATTATAAGGTACACAGGTAATGCTCATCTGTGTTGGCATACATTTGCGTGTTGTATGTATGTCTAATATGTGTGTAATGATGCCTGTACCATGCCCGCAATCACATGTGTGTTACAGGGTATGTGTGTGTACCTAGCAACATGTATACTCTGTTACAGCAGTATGCCAGCTATATTAACAACTGTGCACATATGTTCGGTAGGGCTATGGCATCAAAGACTAGGGTGGATTACTGTTAATACTGTAAATGTACATTACATTCACTGCATTGGATGACATGTTTCTTCATGCATTAGCTTGATATATACCCCCTGTGCGAGGTTGTGCATTGTATCCCAAACAGTGTGCCAAGTACTGGCGTATACTGGTTTGTTGTATGGAGTGTGACAGGCACTGTCAGAAAATTGTGGGCTGAGCACTGATATGTGGTATTGAACGTGTGTATCCTCTGATAGACAGGCAGATGCTATATATGGCAGTTAAGTGATATCTGTACTTCATAATGTTAAGTGTGCCACATGACTTGCTCACACATATCGTTTAATTGTCTTCCAGGGTTATGGCTCATCAACACAATCTGGCGTATACAGCTGTGGAGGAGCAGGAAATACAGGCCAGCCTGGTGCAGCACTATAACCTGCTTTTTTCTAGGGCCAACCAGCACTAGCATGAGTGTACTGCACTGTGGCAAGATCTTGTTTGCTGGGTAAATGACATAGGCATGCATAACCGGACATATGAGCAGGTACGCCATCACTGCAGTGATTTAATTAGACATGTCCAGTGGCATGCGTCTGATATCCATAGACAACAGCTTGCCACAGGTGGTGGGTCGCCTATACATCCCCCCTCACCAGAGTGAAGGAGCTGCTCCTATGCGTGGTGGCTCCTGGCCTACAGCAGCAACAGCATCACAGATGTGTCATCATGGAGTCCGGAGCCACCCAGCAGGATGACATGGAGCATGCAGGTAATACGCCCTAGCTGTAGACTACCATTACCTGTATTGTTAGAATATGCTTATGTGCGATGTGTACTGTGTGTTTAGCAGTTGTGCTACCTGTCGTGTGCAATACTGATATTTGGAATAGTATCTCCACACCTGTGACTATTGACTGTTGTTCCACTGTAGATTAGCACACTCACATTAGCAATGCCACAGTTGTGGCCACTGACAAAATGTGTCATATTCTTGTAGGTCCCTCTGGTGTGACAGCAGGGCAGATGATACATGCTGGTGCGTGTGTTAACACTTTAATATTGGTAATGAAATGTGCATGTCATAGGTGAGGTGTAGGCCATATACACGTAACACACCTACACATAATGCATGCTGTCCATGTTTGCTGTGAGACATTAATCATCTCAGTAAAGTCAGTAGCTGCCTCAATCACATACAATGGACAGTGCAGCAGACACAATTGTGGCAACACTGTACTGCACCTTGGATATGCATAGTTGCTACAGCTGTACACAACAGAACATGTTTATCATATGCAGTAGACGAAAACATGCTACATTTGGCATTACCACACACCCGCTGTAAGGTCACACATCGGTATCCCACATGTCATGCACACACACACATGATGTACCTCAGGGGTAGAGGCCTATCATGGGTCTGTGCAACACTCTGCAATACATAACACAGTCATGTTAGGCAATGCTTCCTATTGGGCACCTCACAGACCCATGTACAAGGTGTCTGTGTAATTGTGAACATAGCCACAGCACTGCAGTTCAGGTACAGCATGCTAGGTGGTGGTCTTGCACACATTAGTAGCTGTGAGTGACCACAGGATGCATGGTGATAATGGCACAGGGTACTACACCCCATCCAGTTACAGTGACCACAGTACTAGTCATAGCAGTCATTGCTTTGCACCTCAATGTTGTGTGTGTGTGCAAACATATGCACCTATACACAATATGCATAGCATGTTGTGTGTGTGCGTACATATGCCAGTATACACAATATGCACAGCAGTCACCATCCAAACAAAATTTCACATATATGTCCTGGAATGCTAGTGGGTGTATAGGTCACTTGACACACATTGGGCATGTGTGGTGTTTAATGTTGCAGTCGTGTAGCATGCCATGCTATGTCTGGCACCGACATATCTGCAATATGTCCAAAACTCACCATAACCACTGTACACTGGCCATGTCAAGCATTGGGATACCTTCACATCAACATGCACCACTCATCCCATGTGTGTACATAGCATGCATGTGCTACACCCATGCCCACTATTATCTGCTATGGATAAAGACACTGTACTCGGACATGGATATCTATGTGTCACACATATAACACATGCAGCCATGGCATTTATACTTATGTGTAATGGTGCACAGGGCATTGCAGAGCTGATAATACCTGCACAGCAATGTTGTGTCCATGTACACATTGTGTTCCAGGGTGTAACCAATCACTGAACAACTACACAGATGCATCAAAGCCATGTATACTGCCATTAAATTGGGGCATCTGCAGTTGCACTGTATGGTCCTGTGCAACACATATTCTGCATGCTGACACATGTGTGGTGACTGTTTACCTTGTGATACTGACACCCACCTTCACCCACTATAGAGTATGCGTTGGATTGCTGGTGTGTGCATGTATGTGCTGTAGTGAGGAGTGTATTAGTGTTCATGTGTACATGTGTTCATGTGTGCATGTGTGCATGTGTTCATGTGTTCATGTGTGCATGTGTGCATGTGTTCATGTGTGCATGTGTGCGTGTGTTTATGTGTGCATGTGTGCATGTGTGCATGTGTTCATGTGTTCATGTGGGCATGTGTTCATGAGTGCATGTGTTCATGTGTGCATGTGTGCGTGTGTTCATGTGCAGACCGTAAAGTGTGTTTCCTGTCTTACTCTCACAGGTGCTGAGTTAGGGGTGGCCGAATGCAGCAAGGAACCTGAAGCCACTGCTACGGATAGTGCTGATGATGAGACATGTATTTTGGCACAGGAAGGCTTGACAGGGTCTGTCGTTGGTCCGCCAATCGACAGTACACAGCGTTCAACCCCATCTATGTGCACACTCATACTGTCAATACATCCCTCACCACCAACGGCCATAGGCAAGGGACAGCATGCAGTTGGCATTGACCAGGAGAGTGTGGTACCCATGGCACTTGCATCACCTCACAGCAGCCATAGCCACATTCCTGGAATGGTACCACATAGGCGGAGGTCCAGGGGTTCTCAGGGGAGCACCGCTGGTCGTATTGCTCCTGGCAGGCGTGCCCTCACAGGTCTTACGATGTCCAGTATGTTCTGGGCTGTAATGCAGGCTCAGGCATGTATGGAACGGTACACCAGGGAGGGACTTAGGGCGCAGAGGGCACATTACACCGCTATCAATGACAGCATCCGTGACCTTGCCGGTGGCATCCGGACTTACACCGAGGTCATTAATAGACATTGGGGGGAGATATTAGATGCCCTCCACAATATGTCTTCCATGAGCAAGGACCATGCGGGATGGTTGCAACCTCAGTGCGGACGCATGCCAGCAACAGTTGGCAGTGGTCGCGGACGGCCCCCAGTTCACAGCCACTCCTGTAGTGGCAGTACCAGCCCCAGCAATGCTGGGGCTGGCCTGTCCATTGACCATCCCAGTAGACCAAGTGTATGTGGCTATGGCCAGTCCCAGCAGGGACATGGGTCCAGTCGTCCTACCTCTGCCTCTGAGGACAGTACCCAGTCAGGGTTGGTACCCGATACTGTCCGTAGCACCCCTGCCAGGCACAGGTACTGTGTCCATGGCCAGAGACAGTGATCTGTACAGCCTAGCAGGTACAGTCTGTGGCTGTCCCACAAACTACTGTATTTGGCAGCCACATGGTGGAGCTGTGTGCATGCAAACACACACACATTAACCAAACAACTAGGGCTCACACATACATACACACACATCACATCAACATTGGTCCATGCTGTACTGTTGTCCCTCACACACACACACACACACACACACACACACACACACACACACACACACACACACAAACAAACAGACATGTCGATTGGATGGGTCAATGTCAGGCTCTGGCAAACAACAAAACGCCCTGTGCATATGATGATACCTGTGTCACCTCCTGTCATCTGTAACATTGATGGAGGAACAGGCTAACATGGTGCTGATGCACAGGGTGACACTATAGCAGTGTGGTGATATTAGCAAGTTGGCAACAGGAAAGTGTAATGACATCCTTGTAGGTATATCTCAGCAGACATTATGCATCAAAGCTCTGATTGTCAATGTAGCATTGTTTACACCACTGTTAGATCTGAGTATGTATTGTCCACCCATGTGCCACTTGGCTGAAATTTAATGTGTTGCCAGCATGTGGTAGTGAGTGGACAGTATGTGTGTGATGTGCGCAGTACAGATTAGTAAGTGTACATCTGTGAACATGGTGGGTGCACACTGTCTGCATGTACGTGCATAGTGAACACATGGGACATGTGGCATACCCTGTTGTACGCATTGTTAACATCTCATAGTATCTTCCAATGGTCAGTATGCATTCTACTAAAGTTATGTACTAACATGGGTACACATGTGTGTATGACATGGGTTAACACTATGCTGTGGGTGATACTGTTAGTATCTGTCAATGATTTGCAGTCTAGTAGTATACACAACCTCAACAGCATGAGTATAAGCAAGCATTGGATGATGTCCTCACAAATGACACACAGTCATAGGGAATTCAGTAACAGTTGAATCCTTCCGGTGCTACACTATAACACTAACCAGTGGTAAAGACCGCCACCCATTCCTGTGACCACACCTGTTTGGCATATAGCCCCCTTAGGGTACATGCAAACACACTAGGGATGTGCCCATCCAACTCTGTAAATGCATGCATTGGCCTACAATCCATTCCCTGGATGGGACGCATATCCTACACAAGGGTATCATACAAACAGATACCTGTCATCTGATACATGCTGTATAGCAGTAAGCCGACTATGGCATAGTCATCCACATGTACTATACTTACTATCCCGTCAATACCACATAGGTGGTAGGCCTCAACATGTATGTTGGGTACCAATGTGTACATACGGCCTCATGTTATGTCATGTGTCCCTTGGTATCCACTTATCCATAGGTATTGTGGAGTCCCAAGGTGTATCACATGAGACATTAGAGGCCTGGATGCATATCCACAAGGCAGTTGTACACCTATAACGACTGTCCATTTTTGGCAGTCGTTGTTGTGTATGAACATGTCTGACATATACCCCTATATAAACTTTATTGTATTCATTGATAAAGGCTGAATAGCCAAAACCGGTCTGGATTTGAAGGAATTATAAATAAATAATTATTATTTCTTCATTACTGCATGTTCACTATCGTTTTTTGCTGGTCATTGGTGGTTTACATTGTTGGCTTGACCCTGCATGCTATCCTTGTGGAGCGTATGGTTGTTTGCACACATACGCAACCCCCACACCCACAGTCAGCATTTGCAGGATTCAAACCCCTACCTAATTAGGTTATAACACTATAGAGAGAGAGAGAGAGAGAGAGATGCATTAGCACTGTGCGCTATTTGCTTTACTCAGTGGTTTCCCTTCTCCTGCTCTATTTCTAGGATGGTGACATCATCAGTCTTTCCAAAGAGGAATGTACATCTTCTAGTGTGTTTTCCCAGTCTCCAAAAAGGGCACTCCTTTCAAAGACAATTACACACATACACACACCTCCTACACACACAGTCAGCGTTTGCAGGATTCAAACCCCTACCTAACTATGTTATGATACTAGAGAGAGAGAGAGAGACACATCAGCACAGCGCGCTATTTCCTTTACTGGGCAGTTTCACTTCTCCTGCTGTATTTCTAGGATGGTAACATCATCAGACTGGACATGGTAATGTGTGTACACTTTGTTTTATGCCATTCCAGGAATGGTCCATGTGGGTCGTCAGGTGTCAACAGCTTGAACAGGTACTCATAATCCTTACCTTGTGTGATCTATCTGTGGACACATTGACATTTCTTCATGTTAATACATATTTATGCACAGCTTGTTGGTTTTGTGGGTACTACATGTGTCTGGGATGTTGATAAAGGGCTATTCAAAGAGTATGTGAGACATGTGTAGCTGTGTTCAGTGATGTATATCCTGGGTATCTGCCTTGCAAACAGACTAGCATGTTTGGGAACCATGATCCGCACATGAACATACCACAGTTAGCAAGGTTGTGTGTATGTCAGCTTCCAATAGCTCGGTTTATGACTTCAACCCATGATGGGCTCAATGGCCTTGCAGATCAGACTTCATAGGCATACTGGACTATACTTCCCATGGTGTGTTGTGCACCAACACTTGTGTGGAGTGCCATATGTTGCTGTAACACATTCAACGGGTCCACATCCTTTGCGGGGGGGGGGGCTCAGCTGACTGTTCAGGTGCAGGATCTGTTTCTTCTGTAGTTTATGCATGACACATATTGGGAATCAATGCAGTCCACTTGATGCCATGTTTTTGGCATTGGGGGTAGCTGTTCATCCATTCAACATGTGATATCTCCTGGTATGATGATATGGACTATCGTCAGTGGGAGGTGGGTATGTATATATGGTCCTGTCTGTCAGGATGTCGGCATTGTCAGTCAGGTACATTTAGCCCTGACTCATGACATATATGTGTGTACATTGCTATATATGACATAGCTGTCGGAGGTGTCATGATTCAGTCTGGACTCCTTCTCAGCTACTCTTTACAGAACACCAACGAACCTGAATACTAATCCCTGTTATACTCTTTTACACACTTAACAACGTACTGATCCTTTGTGATCTGGCTACAGAGTATGTCATCATGATATCCCGGAATGTCCAGGGGTTGGCTTTGTGTGTACTCTCCAGTCCAGCTGGTGAATATTGTGATGTAGACACAATCTCACATCTAACTCATGTACACAGACAACACTCTCCTCCTCCCTACAAACTCAGATATATGTGTGAGATGCACCGATAGAGACATACAGGGTACTGAACTCTCTCGACCCATGACTGGCACAGTCTATCAGGTGGTGAAGGTAACCATACACACCACATATCAGTCTCACATATCCTCTGTCGACAGCACTCAAACCACATTATCACACATACACATACTCGAATGCTATAAATGAACTCTGCCTAAGCAGCAGAGACCTCCACAGCAGGCACACAAACAACTGCTACCCCACTATAATACCCACATCTCACATAGTTCACAATGTCAGTGTGCTACACAGTCACTGTACTTTGGGCTACACAACACACCTAATACACTTGTGATAGGCGACACTTATTGTCAGACACACTGGCATACCACTCACCAGCCCATACAAGGGAATAGTCCCTTTGTGCTGTCTGTCGGGTGGCAGGATTTGCCACATAACACTTGCAGTCAGGTCACTCCAAAGCAAGTACAGGACTGGCACCATCATTGTCCCTGCTGGTGCGTAAAACCTCAGACATTACTCCCTGGACCACATGACATGGTACATGGAGGAACACTGTGATCATGTAGCCCAGGTCAGTATGACCCTAACCTTGCCTAGCATCTTACACCCACCAAGTATGATGTCACACTATACAGACAAGCATATCACATTTAACAGTTGGCTAACTAATTGGTGTCATTCATAGGGGATAGAGTGTCTGTCAGCCTGTGTTGACATGCTCGACATGCCACGTAGCTTCACTATGAACAGCTTGCACCTGGCACTCTTGGACCTTCGAATGCTGGCTACGGCTCTTGCTACCACCATAGTGCATTTGTTGAGCAGGGCTCACAAGACAAACCCACCACCATAGACATTACAGGTTAAATGACACTAAGGGTAATGCTGCTCAACACCAGATGTGTTACCCTCATAATGCAGCCACTCACGACTCTTCTCAGTATGGAGGATAGAGATATCTGTGCACTAACAGATGCCTAGTTCGGGCTCACATATGCACACCAGCACTACCAGGTTATGTTTCATACCATGCTTTCTGACACAGGACTTGGAACAGACAACACAACTAGGGGGAGTGTCCATATACATCACAGATACACACACCTCTGGGTTAGTAGCACTGCACTAAGCATCACAGACCATACATACACAACTACCATTGTGCAATACTGCCTTTCAGTTTGTTGCCTGCTACAGACCACCCTCCCATACTCAGGAACCACACTCAGCTTTCCTGGGAACAGTGGAGAAAATTAATGTCTCCACAAACATAAAAATAAAAGTTAGCCAGCAACAAGTGAACTGTGAAAAATGATAAGGTTTATTTAAACTTCATAAAGACTTAATTCAACAGACCAGTTTCGGCCTGGGTTTAACCTGGCCTTCTTCAGTGTAAAGAAAAAAACACAATTATGAATGTAGAAAGTCTTATATACTGAAAAACAAGTGAAAGAAGAGATTTGATAGGCTGACATAAAACATCACAAAAAATACCTCATAAATATTCATTAAGCCCTGGATTAAACAGAGCACCAAGTTTAGTAATCCATTTCTTTTCTTTAATATTAAGTTTGTGGTGCCAACCAGATTTGTGGGTTCGGTCCCCAATGAGTTTATCAATAATAATAAAATGAAATTTAGCTGTCTGGTGTTTGAGTGTATGTTTGTATAATGCATTAGTTGTTCTTTTGCATTTGATGTCACTCAAATGCTCTGACATGCGTAACCTAAATGGACGAGAAGTCTGACCAATGTAAAATGATTGGCAGCTGCAACTAGCCATATAAATAGCCCAGTCAGTATTGCAGTTGCCAAAAAATTTTATATCATACACTGTGCTTCTATTTTTGCTACTGAATTCTTTAGATTTCAAAATATATTTGCAATTAATACTGTTTACTTTATAGACAATGCTTACACATGATTTATTCATCTATGTTTTTTTGAACTTTTATTGGAATAATAATAACATTTGCATATTCTCATTAGTTTTTTCATATATGCTAATACTTTTTATCTCCAGACCATTTAGTATAAAAGTACCTTTTAGGATAATTTTGTCTTTCCAAATCCGTGCCAATTCTTTTTCCTCTTGGACACAGGAATGTTCTTGGATTTGTGCACTAATTATACTTTTGTTATACCTGTTTTGATGTTTATTAACAACATATCCTGATACCATCTATTAGTCCTTATAAATGGTTTGGTTATATTGTATCTTGAAATCAACAACAACATTTTTGATTTAGGTGTTATATGTGTGCTGTCTTGGATGGTTTAATGGATATAACCTGTTCACTCTTCATGGGCTGTTAAATATCATTTTAGGGACTAATAACTGTATTTTATACCAACTATTTTTCATACTTATATTTTTTATTTTTTATTTTTTCTCTTTGACCTCTTGGATCACATACCATTGTTCTATTCATATTAATATATTTTGTTAATAGTCACATTTGGAGTGCCTAACATCAAACCTTCACCTGATTGGTCTGATATTCAATCAGGGTTTTGTATCGGATAATAACAGTATATTTTTACTTAACCGGGTTTTTTATACCATTATTGTCCTGTATTGGAGGTGGCTATTGTTTGAACAATACTGAAATATTGCCATTATTGTCCAATTGTTGATTCATTGATCTTCAATACAGGGCGTGGTTGCTCTCTATATTGTGATTGATTGATTTCATATCAATCATGGATTTAAATAAAATATTATTGAATTTATCATCTGACAAGGATGATCTTGCACCTTTTGGAATTGGTGAGGCCCCTAATGGCACAGGGAATACTAGTTCCATGAAGCCGGAACAACGATGTGAGAAACTATTTAGTGATTTAAACAAAAATATGAAAGCACTTAGGTCATTTGTTTGGCACCTCAAATTATTTAAAGCCTATTTGGTCAAAGGTATGAGCCCAAGGGGTTTGAGAGTACAAATTCAACCTTTAGTAGAAGACCCTGATAATATTTTAACTACAGAATGGTTATCTATCCAACAAGAATGCTCAATGAAGTTTGTTGAATCTTTATTGAAGTATTATACTAGGGTTATAGATAAAGAAACCAGCAAGGTGTTGCAACTTATAGATGACTGTAATCAGTATCAGAATGATACATTTTTTCCTGCATCTTTATCTAAACTTAGCTCAGATTTGTTAAATTTTGATGCTCAGCTTAAGGAAAGGAAACTTAAGAAATTTTCTCGAGATCAATCAGATTACGAGAGGGGACAACCCTTTAAATACACCAGACATGTCAGATTTCAAGATATGCACAATAGAAATACACCTAATTCTAAAAGGAAACGTCCGTGTTCTATTTTGAAAGGATGTGGTAATCACACTGACACTACTGACTATGACACCTCATCAGGCATGGACACGGAAACACAGCACATCATGGAGTCCCCTACTCCTAAACGTAAGAATTATACATCCCATTTAGACAGCACCAAGGGAGGAAGGGGGCAGGAAGCACAAAAAGGGTTACAAGTCTACAGAATCTCATGGAAGTATTAATGAACAAGTAAATTCTGTTGCTGTTAATAATGTCTGTGACATTTCCAGCACTGTATTAAGACCAGAACAAACATCTCTGCTCAATAAAGGTTTATCTTTTATACATGGCTTTTTTGTGCCTGAAGACACATTTGCACAAGATTTATTCACATTTTGCAGACTTATTAACCTAAAATTGTTCTTTCAGGATAAGGAGATGGAACAACAGAGTATGGATGACTTCAAATATCATGCCTCCTCTTTCACACCTCCTATGCATCCTTCTGTAAATCTGTTTTTACGTAGTGTACTCAGTGATTTACATTTTGTGTTCAATACCTGTCCACCTATGCCGAATAATATGTCTGACACTGATTTATCTTGTTTAAATGAACTTGTGCAGAACAAGGAAATTGTTGTTCTTAATGCTGACAAAGGTGGGGCAGTGGTTGTGATGGATTGGACCGATTATGATATCGAGGCACACAAGCAATTGGGTGATGCTAGATATTACACCAAAATGCCACTTGACCCCCACCTTTATGTTTAAACAACAAATTGACAGTTTCTTGCACTCTGCGGTTGACAATGGTATTATAACATCTAAAACCCTTAGCCACTTAACTATTGCTGATCCTGTCAGACAGTATATTTATTTTCTACCAAAGATACATAAATACCTTTTACATCCACCAGGCAGACCCATTGTATCAGGTATTGGATCATTGACTGAGCCCCTTTCTGAATTCTTGACCGGGTATTTTAAACCTTTGCTTTCCTGGGTTAGATCCAGGATTCAAGATACCACCCAATTTTTAAGCATTGTTAATGATATGCAAATTGAGGAAAGTTGGTAGTTATGTACACTAGATGTAAGTTCATTATACACTAATACACAAACGAAACAGCAGAGGCATCAAAATGCAACCAATAAACCAAAACGAAAGTGCCAAAGGACCAAGGAATCGCTGCAAACGTCACCACCAAAAGTTTATTAAGTATTCCACTTACAGACTTTGAAAATGTTAAAAGCAAATTAACGCTCTTATATCGTGAACTACATACAACGCGTTTTCGTCCATACATCTAGGACTTCATCAGATAAATGTCATTAAAACACATTTGTATTTATATAGCTTAATTCAGTAGTTTAATCACTTAAAATCCAATGGAACAACATCAATTAATTCAAAATAGCAAATCAGTGATAGCCTGCTAATTAATATTAATGCCTATCTATTCAGGAAGTATTCTTCACACTATGTGGGGTTTACCCTTTTGTAACTCATCTTCTTATAGTGAAACCATGTTTTAATAAACTGCTTAGTTGTAAAATGCATACATTTATTTAAAAATTAATAAATAGATGATAAACAGATAATAAATAAATGGATAAATAAATAAATACTATGATTTAAAATAATATCTTTTCTTATTAAAAATTTCTTTGTTAAAAACAGTGTTTAAATTCTTGTTGAGGGACTAATGTGAACAAATATTGTGTAATGGCCCCCTCTAGTGGTTACTAAATAGTTTTTAAAAAAATGCTTTAAATCTTCAGAGCCCTCAGTTTAAGCAGTGAGGAAATTGACAGTGTGTCATTTAACCCAGGTTTAGTACCAGCCTCTAGGTTAATTTGCCACCATAGCTCCTTACTCTCCAGAATCTCTTCCCAAGGTCCACCTCTTGTATCCGGTCTTATTTGTTCAAGCACAAAAAATTCATATTTGTATTCATTGCAGGTCAGAGAGTGTCTAAACAAAGCATTAGTTAATTTGCCCTTCCCAATTTCGTAGAAGTGTTCATACATTCTCCTTCTTAGACCCCTCTCAGTTTTACCCACATAAAAACTCTGGCATTTTTTACATATTACCAGGTATACCACTCCCTTGCTTTCACAATTGTAGGACCCTATACTTCTTAAAAGTCTTTTCCTACTTTGTAAGTATACTTCCCCTTTATTGATAATATGGCAACATTGTTGCCACCTCCCACACTTATATGTACCTAATTTGTTTTTATTTGTTCCCTTAATTTTGTTACTTCTTTTTTCCAAAATGTTCTTGATGTTCCAGGAGTTCTTGAACACTAATTTTGGATACATTCCACTTATTTCCTCTATATCTGTTAGTAGGGAAAATTTGTTCCATTCATTTGTTAGGGTCTGTTTCATTTTTTTGTTGATTCCATTATATTCTACCACCAGACCCCTCAAAAATGAATTCTGACCCACTATGGACATTTTCACTGGGTTACTATTACTTTTGTCCACTCCTATCCCAATAATGGGCTTAAACCTTTGTGGTCTCCCCCTTTCCACCTCATTTCTTAGATGCACAATAAACTCCTTAGGGTACCCTCATTCCAAGAACATCATTTCAAGTTTATCACACTCCCTTACAAAGTCACTTTCGCGGCTGGTCATTCTTGACCCCCTTACAAATTGACCTTTAACAATATTTATTTTGCTATGTAGGGGGTGGGCACTACTATAGTGTAGGAAAGAATTTACATATGTATCCTTCCTATGTATCCTGCTTTCAAATCTTCCTTCGTGTCTATATATTTCAACGTCCAAATACCTGAGGAACTTGGTACTGACTGTATGTGTAAATTTTAGGAAGGTAGTGGTTTGACCTAAATATTCTAAAAATTCATAGAACCTTTCTTGTCCTCCTGTCCATATTAACACTATATCGTCCAGGTACCTATGGTACATTGACCAATACACATTGAAACTAGAGTTGATGACAAACTTCATTATACACTAATATTCCCCATTGGGCTGGTCTTGATGCCATCGAATATTGGCTCTATAAATCAAATATCTATCAACCTGGTTTCAACACTCTTTTGATTAACCTCACCGAGCATGTGCTGATGAAAAATGTATTCTTTTATGACAAGGAATGTTATCTACAGATCAAAGGCACTGCGATGGGGGCATCCTTTGCCCCCATCTATGCTGACCTATTCATGGCATATATTGAGGTGATTTTGATCTATGATGACACTCATAATTTGTTTTTGCCTGAAATTGACATCTGGCGGAGGTATTTGGATGATTGCTGGATGGTGTGGAGATCTGATATTGAGTATCTCAATGAATTCATGGAATATTTAAATGATAATAAATGGGGAATACAATTTACCATCACTTATGACTGTGATTCCATCACATTCCTGGATGTTTTGGTTACCAGGAACAAGGACAATACCTTGAACACTGAGGTATATAGGAAGTTCCCAGAATATAATACCTTACTCCACGCCTCCAGCTATCATCCAAAACACATTGCCAGAAACATTCCGAAATCACAATTTATTAGAAATAGATGCAATTGCTCGGATGATCATAGTTACAAACATCATTCCCAGGATTTATATAACAGATTTATCAATAGGGGCTACAGTCCAGGATATGTTACTATGTCTCAAAACCATGCATCGGGTCTTAGCAGACAGGATTTATTGACATACAAGAATAAACCACTGTCTAAAAATACACTACATTTTACTACAACATTTGGTAGGAATACCAATAGGTTTATGGATATTATCAAAGATAACTAGAACATATTGAAGGCGGATGCTACAATCAATACCATGATTCCCAATGTCTGTTCATTTTCTTTCCGAAAAGGAAAAAACTTAGCAGCTCATTTCAATCACTACAAACACCATTCTGACTCTGTGTTACCCCAGTTGTATCAAACTACTATCATGGGGGACAAACTTATATGTTGTTTTCCCTGTGGCCACTGTATTAATTGCAAATATATTTTGAAATCTAAAGAATTCAGTAGCAAAAATAGTAGCACAGTGTATGATATAAAATTTTTTGCCAACTGCAATACTGACTGGGCTATTTATATGGCTAGTTGTAGCTGTCAATCATTTTACATTGGTCAGACTTCTCGACCATTTAGGTTACGCATGTCAGAGCATTTGAGAGACATCAAATGCAAAAGAACAACTAATGCATTATACAAACATACACTCAAACACCAGACAGCTAAATTTCATTTTATTATTATTGATAAACTCATTGAGGACTGAACCCACAAATCTGGTTGGCACCACAAATTTAAGATTAAAGAAAAGAAATGGATTACTAAACTGGGTGCTCTGTTTAATCCAGGGCTTAATGAATATTTATGAGGTATTTTTTGTGATGTTTTATGTCAGCCTATCAAATCTCTTCTTTCACTTGTTTTTCAGTATATAAGACTTTCTACATTCATAATTGTGTTTTTTTCTTTACACTGAAGAAGGCCAGGCTAAACCCAGGCCGAAATCGGTCTGTTGACTTAAGTCTTTATGAAGTTTAAATAAACCTTATCATTTTTCACAGTTCACTTGTTGCTGGCTAACTTTTATTTTTATTTTTATGCTTCTGGTATTTGCCATGCAACTTCCTACGTGCAGGGGAATTTTATTTTGGTACACGTCTCCACAAACACCATTATATTGGGTGACTTCAGATACACAAATATTGACTGGGGATACTACTCATGCCCCAACACCCTCGCCCTACAGTCACTACAGTTTGTAAATTCATATGCTATGGCACAACCAGTCACCACAGCCACAAGGGGGAATACATATTGGACCTGATCATCACCAACATGGGGACTCTATGTTCCACACACCAGTGATATAACCCTCATTGGTAAGGTCAGAACATACATATATCTCACTAGACATACATATACACACCACACACCCATCCTGGGTAATCTTGGTGAACTTCTCATGAGCCAACGTCTCACTTCACCAAAGCAAGGTGGTATCCTTCAGAGACCCTGAGACAGTGGCAGATATGGCTGCGACTGCTGAATACTTTACATACACATTCTATGGACACCTAGTGGACTGCATGGATTGTGCTATCCCAAATAACAACAGGACTCACTCCTCCAATTGGCAGGGGACCTGTCTGGTAGACCCCAGCCATAAATAAGCTGTACAATGTCAGGAGGAAGCTACTACATGATAGAGCACAATCACAGATGGGGAAAGCATCTGTGATCTGTACTAGCAGACAGCTACGATCACTCATGTACTTATGTAAGGGCTGCTTCTCACGGACAAATACACCAGACACGTAGGACTATCACAAGGCCATCTTCAGTTATGTCAGGAACCTGGATGGGCACTCACTGATATGCTGTGAGTGACTGCATACTGACTAAACTTACCCTGAACCCACTGGCATACCCAACATCCTGGCAAACAGGTTCAGTGCAGATGTCTCCCCCCCAACCCCACTAGGGAGCAACTATCCATCACAACAGAATGTAACCTCCCTGATATCACACAGTAACAGGTGAGTGCTGCCCTCCCCAAAGCATGCATTACAGCATCAATGGGACCAGATGGTGTCCCAGCCTGCATCTTACACAAGCTTCATGACAGATGTAACCCTCACATTACATCACTGTGCAATATCGGAGTTACTACAGGATATGTACCCACGGAATGGCGTCCAGCGACAGTGGTCCCACTCCACAGAGTTGGTACCACAACGGACCACACACAATATTGCCCTATAAGCCTAACTAGCCTGTTCTGCAAAGTTATGGAGCATATTGTCATGGGACTCTTACACATAGATATCGGGAACCTACAGACACTGTGTCCTACACATTTCATCGTTGTTGTGGGCAGATCTTGCCTCTTGAACATGTTTGTATTCTTTACACAGTTAACAGGTCCATCAACATAGGGACAGTTGTACACGCGGCCTACCTGAACCTTGCAAAACCCTTCCACACAATTACCCACTGGGCCATTATGCATAGGCTCACCAGCATTGATATGGACACATATCTCACATGATGGATTGCTACCTGGATCAGGGATAGCACACACATGGTCAGAATTTCAGGTGCCATGTCTGACTATACACCAGTTAAATGTGGCATCCCACACAGCTCAGTCCTGGGACCTCTCTGTTTCAGTATATTTGTCTGACGTACAGGCTACCACGGGGGCAATATGGCTGACATTGTTCGCACTTGACTGCAAACTGGGTGACATGATCAACTCTCCAGCTGCCACATGCATACTCCAACAGGGCCTCACAGAGATGGATAACTGGTGCCTGAGCCATGGCCTACAGCTAAATGCCATTAGTTGCATAGTCATCCCCTTTGGGAATAACAACATGCCCACACATTAACACATAGGTAGTACTCCATTACATACGGTAGGAGTTGTTAGGTGATTGGAGACATAACTTGTTTGTACTGTCGCCTTTGACATTCACATTTGCAAAGTGGTTGGACAGACCTTCTATATAAGCCACCTTATCCCATATGGTTTTACATCTAGATCGAGTGAGGTCACTGTGCCCCTATACTCATCACAACCATGCTTGGTTACAATGCCACCTTTGGGGTGTACCTTCCCCAACACCTGCAGCAACTGTACTGGCCACAGAAGTTCCTCACCAAGCAAATGTAGGGACTCACATGGATGACCTGCACAGTTCGGATGCAGTAACTCCAGCTCTACTCAGTCGCTTACCACCTACTCGGATATGATGTGTGCCTGTTGTATACAGTAATACCCGACCCGGAATTACTGGACATGCTCCACCTCAGGATATCTGACTCCCTTGTAGCTACACACTCCAAGGACATATACCTCAGCACAGATGTTAATAGGACATGCTGGAAGGACAGATTCTTATCCCAGGGCCTCTACTCACTCTGGATTGTGATCACAGTTACACATAGGCAGAGCCAGCCACTGACCACCTACAGGGGACATCTTGACAGCTGTATGGGTGATCGTATGTTTACCCCTGGGATATCTTCTGTGTCCCTGCTAGACAGAGGCACACTAGCCTAAACGTACATGGGCTATATTGTGTGACCTACTATTCACTGGCACAATGTAGTAATCTGACAGGGTTGCAAAAGCCAAACACACTCTGGCTAGGCTTGTACATGCCCTAGGGCAGATAGCCTAGTATTGACCTCTGAACCTATGCTTATGTTCAGGATGCACAATATTTATTGCTGATACTGTTTGCAGGTCTTTATCATCTTTGCTTTCCCAGTTTCTTTGAACAACTTAGGTATCTGCAGAACATGTTTGATCATGACAGGGTTCCACTATATTATATATGTGTCTGTTGTCATGTAACTGTGTGCATAAGGCAGATTGCTGAATAGTGAGAGGTTCCTGGGTTAACACATGCAACTGCCAGATATGTGTGGCCCACTGCTATACTCAGACATGGCCTAAGTGTGTGAGCATGCCCAGTTCAGGCTTTCCATGTTTTGCTGCCTGACATATGTCTCATTTATTCAAGTGTGTGAGCATGCCCAGTGTGACCTTTCAGTATGTTGCGATCTGAAGTCCACTACATTTGTGGATGTGTGTGAACATGACCAATATTAACATTTATACTGTGTGTGTTGGAAGTCAAGTTCTGTTCTTACTGCAGGACTCACCTTTGTGTCATAACTCAACAGGGATTATGCTGTGCCTGCAGGGTTTCCATGAGATACTTTGCATAGACCTATCAACATTCCTTCATAGTGGCTGACCAATGCAATACTGTTATGGTTTAGTGGTTCAGTACTTTACCTATAGTACACAGTATCCTGGGTTCAAAGCCCATCACTGCTTTATATTTTCATACTGAGCAGACCACACTGCTTAAGGGCCAGTTAAGCAAATATGAGCATGTTGGCTTTTGTTCAGCTATGCCCTACTTAGACCAGGCTTGTCTGACATTGCTGTATATTCACCAACATTGCTGGACATTGTCCAATATTACTCAACATTCACCACAGTTGTACTAGTTGGTGTGTGCAATTCTGTTTGCATATACTACATGGTGGTAAATGCTGTTTAGCACTCCCTTAAATTGCTTAACACATAGCAATCATGCCTCAGGTGGTGCTGCAGGGCTGCCTATGTCAGATGCACATACTACATTCCCTGTGCATGTTTGAAAGCAGGTAGTGTCAACTTAGGCATCCCTTTTACTATATCTGCGAGTCAGAGAGAGGTATCATTTCCAGTGTTCCTACTGAGCCAGTGTATGTGCTATGCGTTTCCTCTTTGCCAAGGCCAAAGCATACTGGGCATGCCTCCTTCTGCCTACTGGGGCAGGCTCAGCTTGTTCCTCCTCCGAGTCACGCTCTGCCTGTGATGACCCGGGCAATGGTGGGGGGCTGTTTGGCCCAGGCCTATGCTGGTCCTGCTGCAGCTGTTTTCGCAGGATTATATTATGTAGCATAGCACATACCATGACAATTTGGGTACATGTAGTTGATGAGTACTGCAAGGCTCTACCAGATGTGTCCAGGCACCGGAACCGTGACTTGAGCAGCCCAAACACATGCTCAATTACATTTTGTGTTTGTGCGTGTGCCTCATTATGGCGTTCCTGTTCAGGTGTGTGTGTGTTTCTGATGGGTGTCATCAGCCACGGCTCCAGTGCATATCCAGCATCCCCCACTAGGTGACCATGTGGGATGTCCCCATTGCCAAATGTCTGGTACAGCTGCGTCAGATGCCAGATATGGGAATCATGGTAGCTTCCAGGGCAGCCAGCACACACATTCAGTATTATGCCCTGGGCATCACACATGACCTGGCAGTTGATGGAGGGGAAGCCCTTGCAGTTGAAATAAACCCTACCCCGCTCGCCAGCTGGTGCTTTGATGCATATGTGCGTGCTGTCCATTGCACCCACTACCTCAGGACATTCCGCTATTTTCTGGAAGAGATGCATATTGCTGGCCAATACCTCACAGGAATTGGGGAAATATGCATGATCACCGACATGTGCTGACATGGCATCCAGGAACTGGTGCAGTACCCTGGATGCTGATGCCTGTGATATCCCCATCATATCACCAGTTGGTCTCTGGAAGGTACCTGTTGCTAATATTCTTAGGCCAACACATACCTTGGTTTCCACTGGAATGGGTTCCCCTCTCTTGGTTCTGTGTGTGAGGCGTGGCCTGCACAGCTCAACAATTTGCTGCAGGAGGTCTCTGTCCACTCTATAGCACTCCACTATCTACAGCTCATGTAGCCCCTGGTAAGTTACCCTGGGCCTGTGCACTCTTCTCCATCTCTTCACTGTGGTTTGTCCAGCAGCATTTCCATTGTCATCACCCTCAGCAAGTTGCATATGTCGCCTTATAACAGCAATGGCAGCCCCTAACATTTCTTTGTCTCAGTAAAGCTTTTTCAGTTTTCACTTCTATTAGCTTACTGCAGTGTCTCTTGTGAGAAACATAATGAACTGTTGTTTGCAGAGTTTTAAGTGCTAGGCTGGGCTGGGCTATTGTACTGCCTGTGTCATTGCCTGATTCTGATTGTTTTCACCTGCTAGCTCTGCTAGTACTCCCTGGCAGCATCCTACTATTATTTCTGCTTCCTATTTCCCTTCTGTTTCCTCGGGGGGGGGGGCAGCACCGCGCACACAAATGCAAACATGCTCACAGTAGCTCACACGCACGCACACATGCTTACATGGACTAAAACTTGTTTATTCGGGTTAAGCCGCATGCACACCAGCACAAACGCGCTTACAACACTTTAAACTGCCTTATACATGCTTACTCCAGCTTAAACGTGCGCACTCACGCTTACAAGCTTGCACACTGTCTTATTCGGGTTTACAGGTGCACACACGCGCGCGCATACACGCTCAGCAAGAAACTTTGGTGTTATTCATGGCATACACCTTCCATTTCTTGCCTTTACATAGCCTACCTGTTGACACACCTCTTTTAATGATGTGTAAATGACAGCTGACACATGCCACTCTGCTCCAATGAGCTTCCCTTCTTTCATACATACCCCACTCGTGATGTCACCTATCTTCTACTCTGTTACTCCCCTTATCCTACTCCTACACTCCACTGACTGTGCTCATTTGCTATGTAAACCTGTGGGTCACTGTCCTTATCCTCATTTGCATAGGATTGCCTACTAATGCTTGGTTACATCTCTTAGACTGTGCTTCTCCCCTTAGCAACCTCTACTCAGTGGCCATGTTGTCTTCAGCCTGCCATTCCCTTGCATTGTAAATTAACAATTTAAATAAATTCAACATTTGTGGGTTTAAATGTTTATTTTCCTGGTTTTTAGAGTGCAGCCCATTTGCGCAGCGCTGCACTACGCTTAAACATCGGAAATCGGAGAAAAAAAATTAATTATTTTTATTTTCATATTGCATCGGGAAACATTGCCAATGGCTGTATATTTGGCAATTGGCATGCTTCCTCTACTGGATGCAACCTTTATTTGGAGCTGTCATGGCTCCGTTTTGCTATTTGCAGAACGGTATTCAGTTGTCAACTGAGTACATTTCTGCAAATAACACTGCTCTTACTCGGACAGGTTCAGGTTTCCTGAATCGCAAATCTACCTCATTTGCATGCCTTTCGGATGCAATTGAGGTCATTTGCATGACCCGGCCCTGTCCGTGTAAGAGCCGTTTTAGGAGCTCTCTTGCACACCCCTGCAGGCTGTTCCTGGATCGCTCGTTGAACATGATGGCTGCATGGAGTCTTACTCTACTCTAAGACTCCGTGCAAGCCTTCATAAATCCGGCCCTGTGCCAGTCATGGCCTGGGAGATCTCAGCCTCCTGTCCGTCTATACAGTTGCACCTCCCACAGATATCTGACTTTGTTGATAGGAGGACAATGTTACCTGTGTAAATAAGGCAGTTGTAACAATGTGTCAGACTTCCAATATGCACCAGCTGGACTGGAGAGTACACACAAAACCGACCTGTGGACATGCCAGGATATGATGATGACATACACTGTTGACTGATCACAAAGGATCAGTAGTGTGTCAAGTGTGTAAAAGCGTATAACAGGGTTTTAGTGTTCAGGATTGTTGTTGCTCTGGAAAGATATTCTGCAAAGGAGTACAGACAGAAACATTACACCTCCTTTAGCTAGGTGAGCAATATTTATGTACAGTCATATATGTCCTGAGTCAGGGTCAACTGTACCTGACTGACAATGTCAACATCCTGTCAGACAGGCCCATACATACATACATACCCACCTCCCAGTGACAAAAGGCCCTAACATCATACCAGGAGATATCACATGTAGAATGTGTAAACTGGTCCCCACAATGCCAAATGAATCCCATCATGTGGATAACAATGTTTCCCCATATATGTCATAAGTGAATGACAGGACAAACAGACACTGCACCCGAACAGTCTGTTGAGCCTCACACTCTCTACAGGATCTTACACTGTTGAATGTGTTCCAGCAACATGTGGCACACCCCACAAGTGTTGGTGCACTACACACCATGGGAACTATATTCCTATAGGCCTACGAAGTCCAAAATGCTAGTCCATGGAGTCCATCATGATTGCAGTCAGGAACAGAGATATTGTAAACCGATAAACACACAGCACAAACGTCTGTGTTATGTTAATGAGCACATCATGTTCCCCAAACCTGCTGGATATCTTGCAAGGCAGACACCCAGGACAAACATCACTGACAGGAGCAACACAGGTCCCACATAGACCTTGAATAGCCCTTTACCAACATCACAGACACATGTGGTATCCACAAAACCTACAATCCTGCATGAATATGTATTGTCATATGAAGGAATGGTAATATGTCCACAGATAGATCACACCAGGTATAAATTGTGTATTCCTGTTCCAGATGTTCACGCCTGCTGACCTACAAGGTTCATTGGTGGGATTGCTTAACACTACGTGCACACACATAACCATGTCCAGTCTGATGTCAGCAACCTACAAACATATCATGTGAACAAAAGCCACATGATAAGACATATAGCGTGTCGTGTTAAAGCGTATCTCACTAGTATCCTAATCTAGTTAGGTAGGGGTTTGAATCCTGCAATTGCTGTGTGTGTGAGATTGGCTGTGAAAAGAGTGGCCTTTTTGGAGACTGTGGAAATACAGTAGTAGTGGTGAATCCACCTTTGCCAAGTGTGATGATGTCAGCATCCTACAAATAGAGCTTTTGAAACAAATGCACCCAGTAAAGCAAATAGTGCGTCATGTTAATACGTACCTCAGTCATGTCATGACATAAGTAGGAAGGGGTTTGAATCTTGCAATTCCTGAGTATGAGAGTGGCTGTGAGAAGAGTGGCTTTTTGGAGACTGTGGAAATACAGTAGCAGTGGTGAATCCCCCTTTGCCAAGTGTGATGATGTCAGCATCCTACAAATAGAGCTTTTGAAATTAATGCCTCCAGTAAAGCAAATAGCACATCGTGTTAATGCATATCTCACTAATGTCATAATTTAGTTAGGTAGGGGTTTGAATCCTGCAATTGTTGATTGGCTGTGAGAAGAGTGGCCTTTTTGGAGACTGTGGAAATACAGTAGTAGTGGTGAATCCCCCTTTGCCAAGTGTGATGATGTCAGCATCCTACAAATAGAGCTTTTGAAATAAATGCACCCAGTAAAGCAAATAGCATGTCATGTTAATGCGTATCTCACTAGTGTCATAACCTCGTTAGATAGGGGTTTGAATTCTTCCATTGGTGAGTGTGTGTGAGAATTGCTATGAGAACAGTGGCCTTTTTGGAGACTGTGGAAATACAATAGTAGTGGTGAATCCCCCTTTGCCAAGTGTGATGATTTCAGCATTATTTATTAATAATTATATTTTTAAAAAATTATTTTTAAATTATTTAATAGGTAGTTATATTAATTTATTAGGCAACTGATATTTTATGAAAATTATTTATTGTGTATGCTAAAGTATGTATTGTACAAGTTATAAACCAACTCTGACCTTAGGCACTGCATTATAATGTTATATAAAGCTGTTCAAATTGTTGAAATTGACATTGTCACCTTGTTTTATATTGTTTTATATTGCTTTTAAAAAAATTGTGTTGGATTTTTATACAATTATTTTTATTATTTGTTCATATCATAAGTGTGGTTGGTTGAAGTATTTAATAGATCATACTAGCAGGTACTTCAGCTAGTTATATATTTTTAGTATGATTTTTAACTGATTATTTTTGTGTGTTGTTTGGTGCCAAAATGGGTATAAATAGGGAGTAATTAATTAGTAAATTGATTCTGATGAGTGTGCATTGACTTTCAATAAAATATGTTTAAGGGACATTTTCCGATGTGCTTTGTGAACTGTTACAGCATTGAGCATCAAGGAAGGACGTATTATTGCTTCTCTGTGGCTGGATTCTTTTGATTTTGTTTTTTGGATTATTTGACAGATTTCAGGTCATAGGCCACATATGTATGTCGCGTCAAGACGGCCAATGTAGTGACCCATGGCCAAGGATGCTGGGGTATGTTCATACACAACACTAGCAATAATGGACAGTCATGATGCCCTAATGTGTTATGTGAAACAGGATACCAAGGGACAGATTACATAACATGCCTGTCTGTACACATTGGTACCCAACATACGTGTTCAGGGCTACCACGGATAGTCTGTATAGTAAATGTGGATGACCATGCCATAGACAGTGTACTGCTATACAGCCTCTAATGGACAACAGGTATCTGTCTGTATGATACCCTTGTGTAGGATATGCGTCCCATCCGGGGAATGCAGTGTAGGCCACTGCATGCATTACCAGATGTGGATGGACATATCCCTAGTATGTTTGCATGTATTTATGCCACACAGGTGGTCCCATGTCAATACCAAGCATAGTACTGGAAGGATACAACTGTTACTGAGTTTACCACAACTGTGAGTCATTTGTCAGGACATCATCTAATGATTGGTTGTAGTCATGCTGTTGAGGTGATGTATACTGCCAGACTGCATATCATTGACAGATATCAAAGGTATCACCCAGCCAACCCATGTCATACACCATGTTAGTACATATCTGTAGTAGAATGCATACTGGCCATGTCAACACAGTACACTCCATAGCCTCTCATCCCTTCCTGCTGGTCCTGGGCTCATGGCTACTACATTGTTGAGGACATCTAATGTCTCCTCCATCAATGACCTCAGTGTAATTCCAGATGGCACCAGCAAGGTCAAGGATGCTGTCATTGATAGCAGTGTAATGGGCCCTCTGCGGCCTTAGTCCCTGTTGGGTGTAATGTTCCATACGTGCCTGTGCCTGCATTACAGCCCAGAACATACTGGAGGTTGAAATACCTCCGGTGGCACGTCTGCCAGGGGCAGTACGACCAGTGGTGCTCCCCCAAGAACCCCTGTACATCTGCTATCAATAACCTTGGTGTAATTACAGATGGCACCGGCAAGGTCACAGATGCTGTCATTGATAGCAGTGTAATGGGCCCTCTGCGCCCTTAGTCCCTGTTTGGTGTAACGTTCCATATGTGCCTGTGCCTGCATTGCGGCCCAGAATTGGAGGTTGAAATACCTCCGGTGGCACATCTGCCAGGGGCAGTATGACCAGTGGTGCTCCCCTGAGAACCCCTGTACATCTGCCTATGTGGTACCATTCCTGTATCCCAGCTATGGCAGCTGTGAGGGGATGCATGTGCCATAGGTACCACACACTCCTGGTCAATGCCAACTGTATGCTGTCCCTCAGCTATGGCCATTGGTGACGGGGGATGTATTGGCAGTATGAGTGTGCACATAGATGGGGTTGACCACTGTGTACTGTCGATTGGTGGACCAATGACAGACTCTGTCAGACCTTCCTGTGCCACAATACATGTCTCATCATCTCCACTATTAGTGGCGGTGACATCAGGTTCCCTGCTACACTCAGCCTCACCAAACACAGCACCTGTGGAAGGAAGACAGGAAATGCACTTTACAATCTGTACATGATGTTAGCACACATGCACACATGCACACATGAACACATGAACACATGCATGCACACATGCACACATGCACACATGAACACATGCACACAGGAACACATGAACACATGAAGACATGCACACATGCACACATGCACACATGAACACATGAACACATGAACACATGCACACATGCACACATGCACACAGGAACACATGAACACATGCACACATGCACACATGCACACATGAACACATGAACACATGAACACATGCACACATGCACACAGGAACACATGAACACATGCACACATGCACACATGCACACATGCACACATGAACACATGTACAGGAATACACCACTCACAACAGCACATACACACACACACACACACACACACACACACACACACACACACACACACACACACACACCAGCAATCCAGCACATACACATTAGTGGGTGATGGTGGGTGACAGTATCCCAAGGGAAACAGTCACCATACACGTGTCAGCAGCCAGACCATGTGTTGCTCAACACCATGCAGTGCGAGTGTAGACAGCCCTTTCTACTGACATTATACATGGCTTTGATGCATGTGTGTAGTTGTGCAGTGTATGGCTACACCCTGGAACACAATGTGTACATGGACACTACATTGCTGTGCAAGTATTGCCTGCTCTGCAATGTCATGTGCACCATCACTCAATGGTATACATACCATGGCTGCAGGTGTCATCTGTGTGACACACAGATTGACATGTGTGATGACAGTGTCTGTGTCCATATCACATAATAGTGGGCACAGGCATAGAAAATGCATGCAATGTACAGACATGGGATGAGTGGTGCATGTAGATGTGAAGGGATCCCAATGCATGACATGGACATTGCACAGTGGTGTTGGTGCATGTGGGACATATTGCAGATATGTTGCTGCCAGCCATGACATGGCATGCTACATGACTGCAACATTAAACACCATACATACCGAATGAGTGTCATGTGACCTATACACCCACTAGCATTCCAGGACACATATGTGGCACTTTGTACAGATGGCGGCTGTTGTGCAAAATGTGTATACTAGCATATGTAAGCACACACACAACATGCTATGCATGGTGCATTTAGGTGCATATGTTTGCACACACAGAACAATGAGGTCCACAGCAAAGACTGCTATGTGTAGTACTGTGGTCACTGTAACTGGATGGGGTGTAGTATCATGTGGCATCATCATCATCATGCTTCTTGTGGTCACTTACGGCTACCACTGTGTGACAGACCACCGCCTAGCATGCTGTACCTGAACTGCATTGCCATGGATATGTTCACTATTACACAGCCACTTTGTACATGGGTGTATGAGGTGTCCAGTAGGGAGCACTGTCTAACATGACTGTGTTATGTGGTGAAGACTGTTGCACAGCTCCATGATAGGCCTCTACCCCTGAGGTACATCATGTGTGTGTGTGGGTGGCATGTGTGATACTGGCATGTGACCTTAGAATGGTTCTGGTTAAGCCATTTGTAACATGACTTTGCATACTGCATGTGGTAAATGTCTTATGTTGTGTACAGGTGTTGCAACGATGCTTATCCAATGTGCAGCACAGGGTTGCCACAACTGTGTATCATGCTCTGTGTATTGCATGTCATTGAGGAAGCTACTGACATTACTGAACTGTGCAGCGTCTCACAGCAAACATGCATGGCATGCATTATGCATAGGTGTGTTAAGTGTACATGGCCTACACCTCACCTATGACATTCTTATTTCATTACCAACATTGCAGGTATAACACACTCACCAGCATGGATTGGCTGCCCTGCCGTCACACCAGAGGGACCTACGAGAATATGAGAGGGTTCATCAGTGGCCACAACTGTGGCATTGCTACAGTGGGTATGCTGAACTGCAGTACAGCAACAGTCAACAGTCACAGGTGTAGGGATGTTATACAAACTATACGTATTGCACAACAGTAGGCAGCGGAACTGCTAAACACACAGTACACATCACATGTCACATACACATAATCTAACAATACAGTTAACTGTAGTCTACAGATAGGGTGTATTACCTGCTTGCTCCAGCTGGATGTGCTGGGTGGCTCCGGCCTCCATTACAACACATGTCAGAGGTTGTCATGGCTGTTGTACAGGAGCCACCATGCTTAGGAGCAGCTCCTCCGCTCTGGTGAGGGGGGATGTATGGCCACCCCACCACCTGTGGCAAGCTGCTGTCTTTGGGTATCAGACGCATGCCGCCGAACTTGTCTAATTAAATCACTTCAGTGATGGCGTACCTGCTCATATGTCCAGTTATGCATGCCTATGTCATTTACCTGACTACCAAGCTCCTGCCACAGTGCAGTCCGCTCCTGTTGGTGCTGACCGGTTCTGGAGAACAGCATGGTGTACTGGTGCAATAGGCTGTTGAGTATAAACTCTTCCTCTTCTGCAGTGTAAGATGGATTTCGTTGGTGGGCCATCTAGCTGAAAAAGATATGAACAATTTGTGTGGGAGTGTCATGTGGCACACTTTACACCTTTACCCACAGATATCACTTTACTGACATTTATACCATCCTATTGTCTGTCAGTGGTTACACATGTTCACTAACACTTGTTGGTCTCAGGCCACAACTAACTAACACTGCCTGGCAGACTCTATATATCACACCACTATACAACAGTACCCGACACACTGTATGTGACACATTGCACAACCTCAAGACAGGGGTGTATATCACACCAATGCACAAACAGAGATGTCATCCATTACAATGGATGTACAGTACAGGTACAGTAGTACCAATCAAACACCCTAGTCATTGCTGCCATAGCCCTGCTAACAGATGTGTCCAGTTGTTACTATAGGTGGCATACTGCTGTAACAGACTATAGATGTTGCTGGATACACACGTCAACCCTGTAACACAAATACGTTTGCAGCCATTGTACAGGCATAATCACACACACATCAGGCAAACATACAACGCACCACTGTATGCCAACACAGATGAGCATTACCTGTGTACCACATGGTGCTGTGTACCACTACATACACACCCTTATGCCTGCAGTCTGTCCTCTGTGCAGACTACAGGCAACACACATGGCAGTGTTTTCAAGAAATGTGAATGTACACCATACTGTGCTGTTTAGCCCTACAACTTCAGGTAGTACTCCAGTTCATATTGGTGATGTATTCACCTGCAGTACCACTCACTAAGCATACATGTATTGTTTGAGCCTACAATGAGACATCACATTCATCAATGGAGAACTATGTCACATCATATGCCGTACTACTATGTCTGCATAACAGTACATTACACATCAATTTCTGTCCTCACAGCTAGGTTAGGCACTACCATGTCAGATACAACATCACACTATGCTATCACACATTTACACACCTTGCACACATTCAGCATAACACTCATTCAACCTCACATAGCAGCTATTGCATTATGTACATGTGTGAGTGCATAGTGTCATAGGTAGGTGTTATGCTATTGGCCCTATGGCCTACGGCAGCCTAGACATATGCTACCCTGGCCTTTGGCACACATGTACTTTGATTTCACATGCCCCTGCCAACCTGGACCACAGAGGTGTTTCCTGGGGTGTATTAACAATCTCCCACACAATCATCAGGGGTATATATACCAACTGCTAAGGAGGAGCCTTGTTTGCTATTGCTATGTGGTCTATTCCAGAGTATGGCATATGCCTATCCCTCTAGCATGAGCTGTCTCATGACCTGACAAGGTTTAGGGCCCTAGAGCATGTATCCCGAGGGGTTCTGATATGTTGCCATGGTGGTTGTCACCCAGCTATGCATGTGACATAGCTCTGTATGTCCAGCAGAGGTCACCTCTGTGTGGCCAGTATGGAATACAGTGTAGTTGTGTTTTTGTGAGTCAGTCTGCATAGGGCATCTGTTTGCACACAGTATTAGCCTTTGTGAGGTCTATCTGTGGCCTGTTCACCTGGTGTGGTTGTCATGTGAAGTACATACCACACGGCATTTTGATGAGTAGAGGGGAACCCTACCCTGTACTTCCATAGATGACACACCTGTTGTCATGACACATACCACACAGATAGATTACAGGTGTAGTGTGGCACTGTCTTCATTACAGTGGAGGCTACTGTCCACCTGTGTCCCATGTTCCCTTATCACACCTTCACTGTTAGGTAGATCTCTGCCTATGTGTTAGTTAATGGGTACACTGTTTTGGGAGGGTTGAATGTCACTGCAGTATCAACACTTGCCTACAGTCAATGCCTTGTTCACCACAGACCTGTTGTGGTACATATGACCTTGTGTCTCTCTCTCTCTCTCTCTCTCTCACTCTATATGTATATGTATATCTGTATATCTATATATATAGATATTTATATATCTATATATTATGTATATGCCTATCTATACACATACATGTACCCATCCATTGCTGTACACATGGATGTACATATAGGCACATGTACAGTCCACCTTTCATGGTGGGGATCTCACATATGCAACAGTTGTGGGATGTGCAGGTATGTGATTACATTGCACAGTGTTGTGCAGAATGCACGTGGGTGTCCTCAGCCGTTACAGCATTAGCAGGCCTCACTGTCTGCAACACATCTGATCTGAGAACTCTGCCCCACGCATTTAACCACCACATGACATATATCCACACTACCATAGCTGGCCTTAGACATAGGCCTACTGGGCGGCCACCTAGGGCACCGCTCTAGCAGGGTTGCTTTTCCACTGTTTATGTGGACACAAGGATGGGGGCACCAGGAAGTGTGGTGGGTGGCACAATGTGGCCCATTTGCCTAAGTCTCCAATTGACTTAGGTCACACACTACAACCTACATGGATATATGCACATATCAACATTCACTGACAGATAGCTGTCCACCCCTCACTAACAGTTGCAGTATGTCCCTTGCCCTATGCAAATGTGCAGATACATCTAGATACATACTGCTGCCACACATGGATGATTTGCAGTGTGTGGAGTGCTCTTCAGGTATATCTACAACATGCCAACACATACATTTCAGTTACATACCTTACCTTTGTATTTACCAGCTCCGTGTGTTACGCTTTTGTATCTTTTTTTTTTCTTGTGCTGGTTTGCTTTGTGTATTTGCCCTCAATTCCACCTTTGGTGTTTTATTTTTTGGCTGGATTGCTTTGGGTTTTTGCCCTCTACTTCAGATTCAGTCTCTGTTTCTGTCTCTCTCTCTCTCTCTCTCTCTCTCTCAGTCTCTGTCTCACAACAAATGCAATGAAATAATTGCATTTGTGGACTGCAGGTACAGCCTGCTTTTCCAGGTATCTGCACATGTGCATTTGACATCCTCTGCACCAATTGCTGCCCACCATTCAGTAATTGCATGCAGCCTGCTGTTTGGTGATTGCATTGCTCACTGTGATTGCAGCCCACTGCTATAAAATGCTAGGTTAGGTAGGCGTAGCCCTTTCAGATTTCAAAGGTGGGGCCCATTCTTTTTTTGCTCTGGACACCGTTGTGTCCGTCTGAAGGTTGGTATTTGTTTCTTGTCTCTTATCTGTTGCTAGGGTTGTAGCCAGTTATGGGCATGTTATACTCATACCTGCATGTTGCTGCTTCCAGTGCACACATCTCAGTATGGACATGTACACACCCCTCCAAATGCTAACACAGGATACATGGGAGTATGTACATTTTCCTCACTTACACAATTAACTGCCATACAAATGTGGTTATTGCACTGTATCCCTGTGGCCAGTGTTTATCCTGATCTGATACTGTGTGGTGTTTGTAAGGTACTACTGTAACATTATTCCCTGCTAGGATGGCTGGTTCCCTTTTCACAGTCATGTCATGCAATTCCACATCCACTGCTGTTAAAGAAGGGTTTGTGTTATACCATTTTTAATTTCCATTTACATTCCCTCATTGTAATAGGTTCATAGGTTCATAGGTTCATACTAGGCTATCTGCCCTAGGGCATTTATAAGCCTAGCCAGAGTGTGTTTGGCTTTCGCCACCCATTTTAAATGAATTTTGCTATGCCCTTTTTCGAGGTTAGTATACTGTGCCTCTGTCTAACAGTGACACAGAAGTGATACCCAGGGTAAACCTACGATCTCCCATCCACTCATCAAGATTCCTCTTGAAGAGAGTCAATAAGGGACTCTGCTTAACCTGGACTGGGATTTTATTCCAGAGTGAAGGGAGCCTCTGGGTTATGAATCTGTCCCTCCGGCTTGTCCTATTTATTTCAGTGCTGAGGTTCAAGTTTCTCGAGTGCGTAGCTCGATGGGATTTGGATTTTCTGAGGTGCAGCATGTCCATTAATTCCGGATTGGACATGGCTTTATATGTCAGGCACAGATCACCTCTGAGCAGGCGGTATGCCACTGAGTAGAGCTGGAGTTTCTTTAACCGGGCAGCATATGGCATCTGTTTGACCCTTTTGATCCTCTTGGTGAGGTACTTTTTGGGTCTTTCCAGTTGCTGCAGGTGTCTGGTAAGGTACATCCCAAAAGGGGCATTGTACTCAATTATGGGCCTGATGAGGGATGAGTAAAGAGGCACGATAACCTCCCCTGATCTAGATGTGAATCCCTTCATGATTAGGTGGGCTATATAAAATGTTTTTCTAACCACTTTGGCCACGTGGTTGTCAAATGAGTGATTGCTATCAACTTGGGTCCCCAGGTCCCTAATTATTTCTTCTGTGCTTAATGGATTACCACCTATATGGTAATTTGTGGGCACTTTATTTTTGCCAAAGGGGATGACTATGCACTTTTTGGTGTTTAGCTTGAGGCCATGGCTCTGGAACCAGTTGTCTGTTTCTATGAGGCCCTTTTGTAGGATGCTTGTGTCGGCTGAAGAGTCTATTATGGCACCCAGTTTGCAGTCATCTGCGAACTTGGTCAGCCACAGTCCTTCCATGTTAGCCTGTACCTCCGAGAAATATATACCGAACAAGAGAGGTCCCAGGACTGAGCCTTGTGGGACGCCACTTGCAACTGGTTTGGAGTCTGACATGGCTCCAGCAATTCTAACCATGTGGGTTCTGTCCTTGAGCCAGTTTGCAACACATCTAGTGACATAGGGGTTTATATTTAAGCTGGTGAGCTTATCTATAATGTCCAAGTGGAGTATTGTATCAAAGGCTTTTGCAAGGTCCAGATAGGCTGTGTGGACCACCTTCCCCTCGTCAATGGCCTTGGTGACTGTTTCAAAGAAACATGATGCATGATATATTTATTTCAGAACCAGGTTATTTGCATATCTGCTGTGGCTTAGTGGCAATTCATGCAGTCTATTGTGTCAATGGTCTGGGGTTCGAGACTGGCAGAGGTTTTTTATTTTGCCACTCAGCAGAACAAGGGTCCTGCCATAGAGTGACTAAGGCACTTTTAAGCAGTTGTAAGCGGGTTTGCGTGGGTTTGCATGATGCTTAGCTAAGCGCACACATGCGCACACTCGCTTAATCCCACTTACTACTGCTTAAAAGTGCTTACTCCTGCTAACACCCGCACTAATTTCTTTTAAAGTAAAGAAAATTAGGAGATAGGAAAGTGGTGAAAAAGGGGGCACAAAGAGGGAAAAACAGTAGGAAAACAAGCTCGGGATGTGCAGGATGGGTGTAGGGAAGGTCCATAGCTGCCCATTTCTCTAACAGAAACAGCTGTGCATATGCAATGCATTTTGACATGAATTTGACTCCTTCCACCCCTGGGAGAGGGGTGGCAACAACAGAGTATGTTGTAGTGCCAATTAGAATTATCAGTTTACATGTCCAGCAGACATGTGTACGAAATGGACAGCTATGTATGGGGCGTAATTTTTTTGTGGGTACAGATTGCCCTTTTTTTTTTTCAGGTAAGAGTGGGAAGTGAGGTAGGGGGTGTAGGTATTTGTGGGGTGGTACGTTGGAGAGGTAAACAGACAAGACAAACAAGATGCATACAGGGGCGGTGTTTGACACATGGGGTGGGTGAACACAATTGACGGGGACGGATCTTTGGAAATCGCAAGCCCATGAGCCCACAGCTGGTAACAGTGGGACTGAGATCCCCACCCATGGGCAGTCTCCACTGAACCTTCACAGACCCGAGGGTCACTGTGCTGGGGGCTGCGTAGGAGGGGCAGGCTCACCCATGAGTCTCGCCACTCTCTCCTTGAGCTGGCATAAGGGATCAGCTACTAAATGCTGGCTCTCCCTACGCACGACAACCCGGACCCTTCGGAGGGTGACAGCTGGCCCTTCTCTGCCCACGCTTGCAGGGGAGGTGAGCCCCATCCCCTGCAGCGCTTCCACTCAAAGGTGGCACAGGACCAACGGAGGAGGGTGGCCCGGGCTGGGAACCGGACATGTTGGTGCCAGGTGCAATCACCAGCGGAGGATGGACAGGTGGATCCGCTGGGACTGGCCTTCCCATACATTCTGTGATTAGGTGTGTTTAATTACAACATAGACAACAGCATTCCAGATTAGTTGTAACAGCATGCAGTGATATTCCCATTAACCCAACACACCAGGGTTACAACAGTTGAACAGCAAGCACAACACATGCATATATTGAACAACAGTGAACATTACAACAACATGCAGGGATGATTGGTGGCAACAGGCCACCAAGATTGTGGTGTTTGAACAGGTCACATGCATTAAAGTAAGAAATAAGTTCATTGAACAACAGGACATATGTCCCAACAGATGTTATGAGAATACACATACCCACTGAAGTGTGGAATTGCAATGTTCATGCACATGGAGTAGGGAGTAAAAAAACATACATTAACATATTATTAGTACCTTTACTCTACACTACATTCCTATTGACTGCAGGTGTACATCCCCTACATGTATTATTACAGTAGACAATATGCATTTGATTGTGTATTGGGTTTGGCTAGTTCATTATATACCTGGAATATATGTTATTGCTACATACCTGTATTGTATTTGTATATTGATGTATCTACACATCTGGATGTATTCCCATGACATTTACACTTAATTTTCTACAGCACCCTGCATTTCATGTAGCACACTCACATTTCTGGTGAACACATTGACAAGCTACTTGTATGCCAGTTTACCTATGCATGACAGCCATTTAACAACTGTTGAGGACTATTTTATGCTTCACAGATATTGGCACTTCCTTTATCCACTTTATATGTGACTGCAGGACTGTGGGTTGACAGCCCTTATTACAACAGTTCAATTTATTGACTGCAGTGTACAACAACTTTTCTTAGTAACTGACACAGACACACTCCAAGTATTAGACCTTTATTATTCACATTTAACACTCTTTTCTACAGGCTCTACCCTTAATTTTGTATTACAGTGCATACAGAGGACATATTCAGGACATTTTATACCTTTATTGATAGGTTCCAACACTCTTTTCCAGGCTCACTCACTTATTTTATGTGACAGTACATGCAGAGATAATATTCCTGTTTTACCTTTATTAATGGGTTACTACACTCTATTCCTGGTTCTCTGACTTTTGTTTTATTACAGTACATGCAGAGTATTTATTCAGGGAATTAATGTTATATGCTTCACAGCTATTGGCACTTCCTTCATCCACTTTACATGGTACTGCAGAACTGTGGGTTGACAGCACTTTAGACAACAGTACTATTTTTTGGATGCAAGGGTACAACAACATTTCTAGGTAACTGACACAGACACACTCCGAGTATTATACCTTTATTAATTACATTGAACACTCTTTTCCACAGGCTGTCTCCTTTATTTGATATTACAGTGCATGCAGGAGAACTATTCAGGACATATTATACCTTTGTTGATAGGTTACCCCACACTTTTTCAGGATTGCTCACTTATATTACCTGACAGTACATGCAGAGATAGTATTCCACACTTCTTTTACCTTTATTAATGGGTTACAACACTCTATTACAATACTTTTGTCATGCTCTCTCACATATTTTATATAACAATACATGTTGAATATCTACTAACCTGCCTGGTGGCGCAGCCTTAGCAGCCTATCTGCATAGGCTTGCTGATTCATAGCACGAACACCTGCTATGGAGTAAATGAAGGGATATTGAAACATATCTATCCATTATTTAGACTATATTAGCTTGTCTTGCATACTGCATTCCATGGCTACCTACTTAGTAGTGGGGCATCATGCATCTGATAGGCCTCCTGGATCCACTGGTTCAGAAGGTCCTGCTTGCATCTCTTCAGGTCTGCATGGTGGTGACGGACCTGCTCACCTGTCCTTGGGACGCCAGTGGCACTGGTGAGTTCATGAGCCAACCGGTTCCAAGCCTCTGCCTTATACTCCATTCCTTGGAAATGGCCCTGCAAGAGTCGGGTCTCATGCCAATGGACTAGGAGCCAAACCATGTATCTTGACTCCTCGATGCCCCAACGTTGTGCTCTAAAGCGTGTTCCCTCTCCAACACCAGACATTCTAACTGCAGATGGCAGCTACAATCAGTAATGGTGAGTATTCCCGCCTATGCGGCTTAAATATGCCGCTTTTCCCGCACTTTTCTGTGATTGGCCATTTTTGAATATTCTCAGCTGACTGCAGCCCTGCTTAGCAATGGTTAATCCACATTTTATTAGTATATATATGTTAACAGGGGATGCTTATCCTAACTTGCCGTGGCTTGGTGGTTCATTTCTTTGCTTATGGTGCACAGTGTCCTGGGGTCAAACCTTAGTATTGCTTTTTATTTTAATACTGTCCAGACAGGATGGAGGCGTGACTGTGTTTAAGCAACTTTGCTCTACGTTGCTCCACGTTGCCCGACGGTAAGCGGGTTGGCGTGGCGCGCACCTCCGCACAAACAGAGTTTGCTGGGTATAGCGCGATCTAGTTATGTGCAACTACATTGCGCTTAGTAAAGCGTGAATTAGCTATGGGTAACTACATTGCACCGGGTAAAGCGTGAAATGGCTATGGGCAACTACATTGCGCTGGGTAAAGTGTGAATTAGCTATGGGCAACTTAATTGCAATTTTATATTAGCATCCTTTAAGATATTTATTTTATTCACTGATACACTGACCATTTCATTGGTTTTTAGTTATGTTTAAACATATATGGTGGGTATTATTCCATACACTGATTTAAAAATAAAATTATGAAAGGGACTGGTGGGACTAGAACCGTGAATGCCTTTTTTTTGTGTGAACGCTTTACCATTATGCTATCGCTATTTTGTGTGATTTGCATAAACATTCTTTCTTTTGCTCTTCCATGTGGGAATTGCTCACTGTAGCTAAGCAATGGGCACACATGCACACACACGCGCAAATACGCGCAGCTATTTTGGGTATTTAAAAAAATTATGGGTATGCGTTTTAAATGTGTGATGGGGGTTTACATTATCAGGCAGTGAGGTGTTGGGTGCAGGAACATTCGAGCGGACTCACTCTTGTTTCTTTGCTTTCTTTTTAAACACTTGCAGGAGCGTGGACATTTGGACTGCTCGGCAGTCGGACACGCCCCCTGCTTTCTTACACGGTCCGTGTAGGACTTACGGCTGAGTCAGCGTGCCCTCATGCATATTCATGGCATGCTGACATCATACCATTCAACTGCAGCCTCCGAGTAAGACTTATTAAGTCTTCCACTGAGGATTCGTGAATCCGGGGGATAAACTTCTGACTATATACATATACATTTACACTAATCTCATTTATTTAGACTTGTATATTCTCTTGACTGGAGAAAAATCTGACAATCATTAATCTTGGTGAGGGTGAGTTTCTTTTGGAGGATATGCTGGAAAGGGATCTATGTGCCCTTTCAGTACTGAAGGAAAAAGCTTCAGACAGGTTCAAAGTATTAGGTAGCCAGGTATTAAGGAACTGGATTATATTGTCCCCCTCTTCTCTCCCAGGAATTCTGTAGATCCTTATATTGTTTTTTCTGGATCTGTTCTCTAAATCTTCTATTTGCTCTAGGAATAAGTTGTTTTGTTTCAGAAGCAGTTCAGTATTGTTCTCATTTTCAAGGATTCTTCCATCAAAGTCTGACATCATCTCTTCAGTGTTTGAGATTTGGGATGATTGTTGTTTAAGGGTTTCACTCAGTACTTCCCCTTGCTTGTTATACTCCTCTTTAAAATTATCAATTTATTTTTCCAGTTTATCAATCTTCAGAGATAATTCATTTATATTTGTAAGTACAGATTGTATGTCTCTTCACTATACTGTCCTGCATGCCCATTCTGAGATAAGTAGATCTTTCTGTTTTTCTTGACAGGAAAAAGCAGTTAAAAATGTTAAGCAGTTGCTTAACTATACAGCCACCAAATTTGAGACTTTTTTGTCAAGTTTAAAAAAAAAAAATCCTGTCAGAGATGTTGAGAAGAAACAGGGTGCTGTTAACTGCTCACCATCATGTCCATGCCCCATAACTTGCATTGTTTTGTTGTTTTTAGGTGACATTCAGATATTGCAGTGTTATTCAAAACATCCAGATATTTCTGTTGTTGTCCTTCAAACATCACATTTTTCTTTATATCATCACCTAGAGTTTTAATCTGTTCCAATAACACTTAAAAATACTTATTCATAAGTTTCATATAATCTTCATCTAAACATAGATTCAGTTGTTGCCTTCTTTTTAACATTTCAGAATGACTAGTGCCATAAATAGGCATCTTAAGTATTCTTAGTCCCATCGGTATTATAAGTGCTTGTAAGTATGCTTCAAAAGCTAAATGTTGCCACTGGATTTGTTTATATCTCGGTAGCTTTTCTTCTAATATAAAGATATTCTTGTTGAGAACCATTAGAGTGTCATTCTCCATATTTGACAAATCATCACCTGTCATAATAAAACCAATATGTAATGATAACAGAGGATGACCTTGTATTAATAGTATTTCTTGAATGCATTCCTTATAAAAAGCTGCTGAACAAAGAAGACGTAATCCAACACTATATCAGTTCCATCGGCCATGTTCCTGTTGTTATAATGTACAACATGAAAATGCAAAATGTAGGAGCAATGGACAAAACCAAGTGGAGTACAACAATAAATGTCCAAATAATCCAAAAGTATGGGCAACTGGTAACCATATAGAAATGGAAATTACTTCATTATGTGAATAAGGCCTTTTGGAAAACTACTTGGTGCTTTCTCAGATTTGTAAAAACAAATAAAGACAATAAATTTTAATAGTAGAAAACACATTGCATCACTGATTACGTGATCAATGTCAAAGCATCCTTTTTTTAAAAGAGGCTTAAACATTGATCATGTAATCAATGATTAAATGATTTGAAAGAGATCTTTTTGGTAATTAACTGTGAAATATAGAAGGATTTCCCAACCACAGTAACAACATAGTAATCAAAGGAGAAGGAGTTACCAATCCAGCTGCCCAGAACTCTAATGACTGTCTTGTCTGATAATGGGGTAATGTCATTGTTAAATGCTGTATTTATTGGCTGTTTCATGGGGGTGGGGGTAATACTACTTTTCTTGGTAATTAATTTTAGCCCTTTTTTCTAAACATCCAGTGTTAATTCGTGTCAATTTATTCTGAAAGGCAAATGTATTTTTGACTGACTTGACAATTGCACCCAGTTTGCAGTCACCAGTAATTCTGGCCAAACATGGTCAGAAAAATAAATGCCTAACATAAAGGGACCAATCACAGTTCCCTGGGAGAAACCACTGGTCACCTTCTCTTTGCTTGAAGAGGGATCACTGCTTGAAGAGGGATCACCTACATGGACAATGTGCATACTGTTCTTGAGACAGTTGGCCATTAACTTCATTCATGTGGTTTATTTTTAATGCCTTGGGCAGATCAAGATAGGTGACACGAGCACTTTATGAAGGCAAACTGTTGTGGGTTTAGCCTAATGAGACTCAAGATATCATGACTTCTGAGACAGCTGCTGCTGATGTATTCAATGGCTTTACAGATCAGACTCATAAGGCTGATAGGTGGCATCAGTACTGCAGAGTGCCAGGATTTTGAGACATAGCCTGTAGCTAGGCTTAGGTTAAACAGTTTAAGATGGGGTTCTGTAACAGCATGTATAGCACTATTAGTTAGATAACCTGGCATATTAGGACCCATGTAAAAAGTGTTTTTTTTTCTGAAAATACCTTAAGGACATGTTCCTTAGTAATGGTACGGGTGGGAGTGACACAGAGATGATTGGAGTTGGGATGGGAGCTTCAGGGGAGATGCTAGCAGCAAATGTGTTTGCCAATATGTTTGCAATGTCATTTGGATTTGACACTGAAGCCCCATTGTGGAAAAGTTTACAACAATGTTTTGAATTATTTCTTAGTTTTCTTACAAAGCTGAAGAAGGACTTGTAGCTGTCTTTTGTCTTGGATGCCAGCCTCAGTTCATGGGATGCTTTGCTAGTCCTTAAAGTGGCCTTCAGTATCTTAGTGAGTTTTTTATATTATTCCCATACTGGAGAGTTACTTGATAATTTAAAGACTTTCATCTTTTTGTTATAGAGTTTGATTATATCAAGTAACCACCCAAGTCATTTATTTTTAAAATTGCCAATGTACTTGATTCTGGAAGGGACTGCTAGAATAATGTGTTTATTTAAATGGGCACAATATCATTAATGTAACTGGCTGTACATGTAGGGTCAACTGCAGAAATATTGTTGGTAAATTTAGAGATTTTACCATATAACTGTATGAGGTAGGCCTTTTTTGACTTCTCTAAAGAAGGTGGTGTTGGACACTTGGGGAATGGTGGTTCTGAGACTAAAGGGCAGACCAAAGGAATAGTACACTCATGAGCTGAGTTTGTAAGAACCAGATCAATAGTGTTTCCACTTTTGGTGGGTTAGTGGACTAATTGATCCAGGTAGTTTTTGTTCATACAGTTGATACAGCTAATCATAAATACAGACTCCACTGCAGTTTCTAGTGGATCTACAGAAATGTTAGACACAAAGCCCAGGCACTGAGGGAGAACGTTCCTTACATTTGCACCATGTCTTGATAATTAGCCATACATGGACATATTCCAGATGCAGAAGTCAGTAATCATGATTATGCAGTTCAACATTAATACTCTTGGCATTGAGAAGAGCCACGTTAAAGTTATCCGAATTAGAATTAGATGTTTTTTGTTAAGATGAGATGTTCATTAGATGAACGCTTCCTAAAAAGGCAAAATAAGGGCAACAAAGGCTTTAGCCAGTGTGCAGAATCCCTGGAATGAAAGTTGTAGGCAAGCCTTTGCAAAGAAAGTTGGATTGTTGATCATTACACCTCAGGATGATATGTATTGTTCCTCCTGGAATGACCAACTACTTAGCCAATATTTGAAATCAATTATCCTTTCTTTATATTTAGACACCATTCTCTGTGAAGTGAGGATTCCACTCAGAACTAGTGTCTTAGTTCCAGCATGACCCCCTGCAATTCAGACAGGGTTTTGTGAGGCAAGTCATTTACCACCTACATGGACTATCTTAACGTAATCACATTAAGTGGTGGAAAGGGTCTTGATTTGCCTTGTAAATCAACAATCCTGGATCCTGATATGCAGCTGACTGTAATCTTGTTCTTGTCCATCCTGGTGGGAATTAAATCTATATCTCTAACAATCACATTCCCAATGACTAGAATATTCCCATTCCGAGAAGCTGGTTTCTAAGTGCTAGACATGGGAATGGTTTAATTGTCAGTGACTTAATAATGTTGGAGTACTTGTATTAAATGTACTGAGGGGGCTTACTCTGATACCTAAACTTGAGAGTTCTAGGAGACTTTGGTATGGACTTTTTAAAAGTGTCAGCATAAGGCTTTTGAGTTGGGTGTAAAGGATGTTTCGTCTGTATGCCTGGGGTGTGATGATGTAATGCTCACTTCATGCTGTGATCTGGGAAGGAGATGCTTTCAAGTTCTCTAGATATTTATGCTTATCTCAAACAGAATCGCCTAGAGTGAGCAGAAATTCATTTTCAGTGAGCATGAGGCAGATTCTACACTTCAATAGCATTATGAAACCAAGTGCTAGAAGGCTGGAAATAGAAGTGGACCTGGTTGTATGCTTTTCCATGATATCCAGGGGTATTGATTGATAAACCTTAAAAGGGGAATAAAGTGGATTGAAGGAGTACTAGCACAAATTAGAATGTAGTTGGAGGGAGTAATAACACTGTTTTGAACAGCAGGGTCTCTTGGGTCACTTTAAAGTAGCAGCACACAATTCAGTGCAGCCAATGGTAGACTAGCACAGATCAGAGCAAGTAAATTTGACCTGTGCACAAACATTCCTAGAGGTTACAATATGATTAGGGGAAAAATTGAAGTGGTGCACAGTATCCACTGTTCAGTTACACCATGTGCAGCACTGAGTTGAGAGTTGCTCTTCACAGTAAAAAGCAAACAAGCAAAGGGAAGGAGCCAATCAAAAATACCTGTACATTCTAGCCATTAGTGCTCATCTACCTATAAATAACATCAAGTAGTTTACTTTAATTAGAAGAACTGCTAGTCTCTCCAAGACACCCCCCACGCCAGGGCAGAGCAGACTATTTCCAAGGTAATTGTAAATGGGTCTATATTAGTTTGCTGAAACTTATTTTCAGCAACCACCTCTTTGTCAACCCATATTCGGCAAAAATCCCTTCTGCAATTTGTTGAATTTTCCATGGGCAATGAAACAATTGCACCCGCAGCACAATGGAACCCACAACTAACAAAATCAAACCCACCCAAGTGGGGGCTTTGCCGCCCACTCCCCCAACTATATATACCAACTGTGAGGTTGCACTACAGTGGGGAAAAGAGCAAAGTTGTGTAGTTGGCCAACTACTTCATTGACCTTGGAAAATTCAGTGAATAGCAGAAGTGATTTTAGCAGAATATGGGTCAATGAAGCAGTGTTTTCTGAAAATAAGTTTTGGTGAACTAATATAGACCCTTATAAATAAAGTGATTGAAGTAAAGAAGCAGACAAAAATGCTCATGTAATACAAAAATATTTTCCCTGTGTGTTTCAGCTGTAGTAGAACTCTAGATGCCACGTTAAACATCTTGTAGTGAGTGCACAAAGGTGTAACCTTCTGAAGTCTGAGTGGGAACACCGTGGAATTTACTTAAGTCACTAAGTAGCTGAAGCAGATTTACTTTTAAGAAGTTCATGAATACAGATATTGTCATAATGGAAGGTACTTCCAGACTTCAGACTTACACGTGAATATCACTAATTTGTGCTCTCTTTTTAAGATGAAGGGTACCTGTGGTGGTGTACATGACAGGACAATATTAGTAGGGACAACAGCCATGATACTGTTTCTCCAGTAAGGATGTTTATCATCTTTTCCAGGTAATTCACATTTATATAGTGAAAAAAGCACTGGGCTTTCTTTCTGTGTGCAGTGTAGGTGAGCCTGGCTATTGCAGGCTAACTGAAGTTACCTAGAAAAAATGTACTAGGTTTTACATGGATGGCAATTATGGCATTATGGTGGTTATCATGATCTGTGGAGGACATGGATAACATGGAGGGTGATCCACACCTGCCTATGAAGTGGTAATTGACTTTGTTTATGGTGACTTGATTTACAAAATTTCAGAATTTGTGTCATGAGGCGCCTGCCTTGATGTAAGGTCTCTGACAAAGGGTTGCACTGACACACACACACACACACACACACACACACACACACACACACACACACACACACACACACACACACATCTACTTGCAGGTCTGAATGCGTGACATGAATTCAAGCCAGGAATACAGGATGTGCTTTCACTGCAGTGAAGCCATCACTTTGTTAATACACATATATGTATGCGTTTGAGTTGCAGGAGGGCCTCAACTTTGGGATCTTTTTGTTAAGACTCCTAGCATTGAATAGAGCAATTTAAATACAGTCAAAATTAGAATTTGTTAGGTGAAAATAATGAGTAGGCAGATGCTGCTTGAAAAGGTACTATGGGGACAGGAAAATGCTTTAGACAAATTGCTAAAATCCTAGTACAAGAGGTACAGACCATTGTTTGTGAAACAAGAGGGTCTGTCAGTCATCTCATACCACAGACACACTGAATCCACCTAGAATGGCATCAACTTCTAGGACAACTTCTGAAGGCAGTTACCTTGTCTTTGATATTCCAGGAGATGGCAAGATACCACTCTGCCTCTGCCACATCCATAACAAGGTCAACTATACCCTTCTGCATTTCCCCTTCTGTGGAGTGCCTAGAGAAATTCACCTACACATGGGTCAGCAATAGGTCATGGTTGTATTTGTCAGGTTGTACAAATCTAAGAGCCCTCACAATATCATGAATCCTTGGTATGGAAAGATAGTGGTCATCCTGTTCTTATCCATTCACATAGTATTGGTAAGATAATACTCAGCAATGTGCAGAGCTGGTGGCAAATGGCATAACGTTCACTGACTAGGGTGACATAGCAAATCTACTGGCAAATAAATTTAACTCTAACTTCACCCCCCCCCCCATTACCACCTGTGAAAACCCTTCTAGCATATCCCCCAACTATCAACAGGGAGCACGTGCTGGACACCCTTGCTAAGATCAAAAACACTGCTTAAATGGGCCCCAACAACATCCCCGATTGCTTCCTAAATAGCCTAAATCATGAACTAGCAGTACCACTTGAGACACTCTTCAACTACAGCCTCAAAACAGGGTACATCCCAGGTGAATGGAGGGCTGCAACAGTCATCCCTGTTCATAAGATCCTCGGAACTACAGACCCATCAGTCTGACAACTCTAACATGCAAAGCATTGGAATTAATTTTCATGGAAATTATCAACAAGGCCCTTAGAAACCTACAGACAACTGGACCCATTGCAGTTTAGCTTTGTTAAGAGAAGGTCTTGCCTAGTTAATCTGGTAGATTTATTTAAGACGGTCACCATGGCTATGGATGAGGGGAAAACAGTGCATACTGCCTGCCATGATATGGCCAAGGCATTTGATACAGTAACCCATTCAGATATTGTTGACAAACTGTAAGAAATAGGCATAAGTCCCTACATAACTCACTGGATTGCCAGCTGGCTCACAGATAGAACCCAAGAAGTCAGGATTGGTGAAACCACATCCACCAAGAGACCAGTCACCAGCGGAGTATCCCAGAGCTCTGGGATGGGCCTGCTCCTGTTTGGCATCTACTTCTTCGAAGTCAAATGTCAAAGGCCTCTGGCCCACCAAGTTTGCAGATGACTGTACATTGGGAGGTATTATAGATTCCCCTATAACACCAACATCCTATGAGAGGGTCTAGCACAAACAAATGACTGGTGCAAAAGCTACAGATTAAAACTCATTGCAAAATAATGCATTATAGTGCCCCTTGGGAAAGCATCCACCCAAGTTAATTACTTAATTGATAAAACAACCTTAAGAGTTCACCTGATAGTTGGGGATCTGGGAACATATGTAGAAAGTAGTCTTACATTTGACCAACATGTATCCAAGACAGTAAGAAAATCATTCTATGTCTCCCAACTCGTAAACAACAGTATGGCATCCAGGTCCAAGGAAGCAACAGTATCATTCTACTCAGCCCTTATCAAATCCATCATTGAGTACAATGCCCCCTTTGGCATGTACCTAACCAGACACTTGCAACAGTTGGAACACCCTCAAAGGTTCCTTACCAGGACAATCCAGGGTATGGGTACCCTGTCCTGCACAGAACACCTTAAGGTACCATCTCTGTACTCAGTCTCCTACAGGTTACTGAGAGGCAATATACTCCTAGTATAGAAGGCCACCTCAGATCCAGCTCTGATGGATTTTTTGCCCATCTGCAAGAGAAACAGCACCGGAAACATTAGACCCAAGGACCAGAGCTTTGACTGCAACATAAATAGAACCTGCTGGAGGGACTGATATGTGTTGCAAAGGATCCCCACACTGTGGAATAAGCTCCCCATCTATGTGAAGCAGATTTCTTCCCTGGCCCTATTCAAAAGAAACCTTGATCACTTGTGGGGAAATTGCAAATTCACCCCCATTCTGGTCCCCATATCTGTGATGGACAGAGGTCGATATTAAGTAAATTAACCTTCAACTAATATAACCCCCATAACCCTCAGCTACCTCTTTACTAACATACTCCACCATATAGGCATCCAAGAAACTCTGGGACAAAACTAGGTTGGGTTGTATGGCTAAAGTCATAAAGACTCGGGTGGTTGTTAGTCTAGTATGAACCTCTAAACCTATGAATCTACGAACTAGTGTGCCACACAATACAGTCACCAGTTGCCGCCATTTCATAAAGTGGATACATCCATATAGGCCATAAGGGCTTGCAGTATAAATACTTGTGACTGACTGGAGTCCATGTAATGGCTAGCAATGTATGTGTTGGGTCTATATTAGAACATCAAAGTTTCAGAACTTCGAATGTTCTAATATCGACCCCTAGTAACCGAAAACTGATAACATCGAAAATTCAGAACAGCTAATTTTTTCCTAGGGAAAATATTTGCTGTTCCAAAACACATACACACAACACAAATACACCAAACAAACAACAATACACACACACATACACCTAAAATCTTACATCTAAACCTACACTAAACTGTACATACACCACTATCTACCTACTTACCTTAACACAAACCCTAACCCTAAGGTCCGTCACTATCGCACACACACCTCACCCGCGCCTTAACCCTAACTCACCTACCCCACCCTAACCCTCATGTCCACACATTCGCACACTTACCTGACCCGCACCCTAACCCAAACTCACCTAACCTGCCCTAACCATCACATCCACAAAATCGCACATTTACCTGAACCTGGCTCGTAACTTTCCACCGCAGTGTTGAAAATAGCGAAGCGACATGAACGGACAACCAAATTCTTTCCTTAGGAAAGAATTTGGTTTTCTGAAACTTCGCTATTTTCAGCTTTCGCTTATTAGGGGTTGATATTAGAACATTCGAAGATCTGAAACTTTGATGTTCTAATACAGACCCATATGTGTTGACTATATAGAGTTATGGCCAAGTGTCTGAAATTTCTAAGTTCTATTTCAAAGAGAATTATGAAGTTGTGGTGTTTTGTGTTGTGGTGGTATTGCTTATGGAATGTACACTGTTGAGAGGGGGAGACCTCCATATTCATTAGTTACTTACACTCCTAAAAAAACTGAATCACCTTCTGGGAATAGTAATGTGCTCTTGATAAGTTTGAAACAGTTAATGCACTGCCTCAAAACACCAGTTGCTATTGGACTAGCTAAATAAGGGGTAGAAGCTAACAGCAATTCCATATTAGGCAAAGTATTAGTATGTTTAGTAAAGTATGAATGTAATATGGTTACACTCAGTAGAACAGGAATTAAATTTCCAGTACCAGTAATCTTTAAGTAATACAACACGACAACACCATACAACTCAGCCTAAAATTGCACTGAGTGACTCAATGAGCTAACAAACAAATAATTTCACTAAACCAGTTTGTTAGAAGCTGAACTCTCTGGAGTATGGCTCTAAGCAAGAACATGCAAAAATATGAGTATGATTATGATATAAACAATAAATAGTACTGAAAACAGTCAATATTAGTATAGTAATATTTAGTATAAATGCAGAATAATGTACAATAAATAGTTCACAACACTGTATTATAGTGTGGCTGAGGGGTGGAGGCACAGCTGTCATGATTAAATTAAAAGTGCAACAATAGTGGTGGCATGGATGTCACAATTTTTAAACAATAAAGTAGGTAAAATTTTGTGAGATTCAGAATAGTGCAATGCAGAAGCCTTAACCTGAAAGGGTTCCACACTACATGCTTTCCCCTTGTGGAGGCCTCAGCACAGCCACTAGTCTTGTGGATGAACCTGTATATTAATGTGGCATTCCAGACTCTCTCTCTCTCTCTCTCTCTCTCTCTCTCTCTCTCTCTCATTCATAGGTTTTACTCTATGACCAAGTAACCAGTGTAAAAATGTGATGTTCACTCATACACTTCCATGGGAGTATTCAAGGTGCAGGTAAGTTCAGCAATGTTGTGGGAATGGCAGTGTGTTAGTATGTGTATGTGAGTCTGTAGGGCCATGAATGAAGTTGCATGAATGTGTGTGTGTGTGTGTGTGTGTGCGTGTGTGTGTGTGTGTGTGTGTGTGTGTGTGTGTGTGTGTGTGTGCGTGTGTGTGCGTGTGTGTGCGTGTGTGTGTGTGTGTGTGTGTGTGTGTGTGTGTGTGTGTGTGTGTGTGTGTGTGTGTGTGTGTGTGTGCTAGATGTACTCATTAGGGTTTGTTAGGTAAGGACTTGTAAGATCTGGATACTCATGTTGGAGTATGCATGATGGTGAATATTTCTGTCAAAATGAGTGAGGGTAAGCTTGTTTGTACGTGTATAAAGGTGTCATTTGTGAGAAGGTCCGGGTGTTTATATGTATGCACCTGTTTGTCTGAGTGTACTGGATGCTTTTGCTACCACGATGCATGGAGCATTAAGGAGAACACTAGCATGATCGGGACTGACAGAGCTTGTGTTTATTTCAGAGACATGCTAAACAGCAGATAATGAGGTATTTCACATTGTAGCCATACCTGTTTCTCAATCACATTTTCTCACTATTGTCAGATAAATGGATCTACACTTGCACCTCCCCTGGATAAACTGGTGCTAATATACCTATATGAATTTGTGGCATAACCATACCTCTCAACTGTTCAGATTTTTACAGAATGTCCAGATTTTTGTCTCATATTTTTGGTCTGTTCCTCAAAATATTGATGGTTTTCTGGCAAATCACTGAGCACTGGTTACTAAATAATGACATACATTTGAGTTTCAGACTTCACATCTTTCAGAAAATGCATGTTAACACAAATCCTATTTTTCTAGCAACTTTCTAAGTTTGTAAGAGCAATATTTAAAATCTGTACTTATTTTTGGGTCGTTGTCCCCCCCCCCCCATTATTTTAGGCTTTGCCCAGATTTCTAAGAGGTTGAAAGGTATGGCCATAATTCTCTGGTGCACAACAGTTAATGTACTATTATCACAATTATAACCTCCTCTATAATCTCATCTACTTAATCTTCCTTGTGCCTCCTGCCCTCCTTTCCTCCATTACTCTAACTCTTTATCTTACCATCCTGTGTCCTAGAATTTGAACAAGTCTTCATAGTAACAAACATTCGTACTTAAAACCTGACAGTATATGCATACTGGTGATATTGCACTGCATATACCTCCCTGTATTAAGAAAATATATATTCATACTCAATCCATGTAGCTGTTATTTTAATTGAAACTCTTTGAAAATTATGCAACTGCTGTCAAGGCTGTCTAAATAATGGAACTGTTGCTCCTGAATGAAACTGACTGAATGAAACAGTACAGATGATGTCTGTATAATGGGGGGTTTCTCCTTGGGCCTCTGGTAAAAAAAAAAAAATCAATGCTCAGTCAAACTTCTCCAGTAAACAAATGTCAATAAAACTGTCAAGCTCTCCCACAAAATAATGAACTGAACACAAATGCTTCTTCCCATACAGAAACTTTACTGAAACTCCATGAAACACTTTTCTTTACCAGATTATTTAAGAACACACACAATCAATGGCTAAAAAAAAAACAACAAAATCCTGTATAAGCTGAACGACTCTGCCCGAAGAAAATAAAAACACATCTCCCCTTAACAGTGACATTTTGATCACCTAAGAAACTTTGCCAAGAGATGAACCAGAAGATGCAAAGCAATCTTTCTGAAAACAGCACAAATCCCCTGTGTAATCTACTTGACCATATCATAGGCTGATTTAAAAGTACAGTATCACTAAAATAAATTAGTCACCACCTCCTTTGGAAAACTTGCACGTATGAATTTCCTGGGACATTACCTGAAATAATTATTTATATTATCCTATCCCCTGTACTATCTCACAGCCTTTCCCAACAAGAAACAACTACCATTTTACTTCAAAAACATACTAACCAAAGAAATAGAGAAATAGATTGGCACAATATTCTCTAATACTCTCTCTGGAGCAGCTGACTTACTACTACAGTTTGTCATACTTTGCAAAGAACACATACATCTTTGCCTCCATCACCTATAAATCTCTGACTCATTGCTAACACAAAGCCTGATAAACAGAAACATGCCATAGAGAAGCCTATTCCATACCCACGCTAAAACCCCCGAAGTATTAAATCCATATCCATCTTCCCCACCCTTGGAAGGGTTTTTGAAAGAACAATTTTTGCACAATTCATAAAATGCACCACAAAATATAGCATTGTACACCCTAATGAATGCAGGTTTTGTTCATGATAAAGCACTATAATAACCCTTTACAACCTTTATGACGCCTTCCACAATATGGGCACTCACCTCTTAAAACTGATTAGTGTTTATTGATGTCATCAAAGCCTTTCACATGGTAGAGTATGTCCTACTACAAAATTCACATCCTAGTGCATGGATTAACCCTTATGGCATACTCTGGTTCAAACATTTCTTCAGAGTAAAAAAAAAATCAGTGTTAAGAAGGGTTTCACCATTTTGTCCTGCCCCCAATGAGCTAAAGATGGTCTCCAAGGTTCAGTTTTAAACCTGCTACTATCTTCCCTATTTATAAGTGTTCTATGACCTGACCTTCCACAACACAAAATCATATTACATACCAATGGCATGCTAACCTACAGGGTCCATTCACTTCCTTCCCTGTAAAGAAAATAGGAGGAAACATTTCACAAGTTTGTGATATACTCACATATAATTAATGCCTCAAAAATATGCTGACTTTTGTAATAAGACAAAAGCTCACAGCCATCTGACAAAAATGGACCATACCTTTGAACAACAGGAAAATCAATGAAATTGCTCTTTAATTTAAGTATCATGGAGTCTGGCTAAAAAAATGGCAGAATGATGGTTTACAGGGATAAAAATGTAATTTTTGGCTTAGGCAATCAGGGCTAGATTCATGACATGGGTATCTGAGGTATTTGCAAGGAGGGATGAGCATTCACTTGGGCATTTCCCACATTCAGTCCCTAGTGGAGGCCGGGATCATTGAGGGAAGTAGCTCAAAGAGGGAGAAAGGTGGAGGACATTGGCTGAAATGCTGAGGAGGCTTGGTGATGTCCCAACATTTTCCCATTGCATGCCCATCCCCATATGTTACAGTAAAAAAAAAATCACTAGAAAGAGAAGTAGGTTATAAAATAAGAACTATCCCTTGGCAGCAGTGTGGCATGCTCTTAGGAAGCTTTGATCTCCTTGCTGTTCTTGAGTAAATCCAGGGGAGGCCATGAGAAGGTAGGTAGGCCCAGTGAATGAGGAGATGCACCAGAGTCTGCTGATAGTCAACTGTGAGAGACAAAAAGTGGATTACAAAAATAGGAAGACAAAATATCCACCAAGAAAAGAGAAATGCACTCTATTAAGAGCATGTCTTTGGACAACACAGTGGCACAATGGGTAGCATTATTACCTCACAGCTAAAGGCTCTCTGGTTTGTTTATTACCTGGGACACCTCGTGTGCAGAGTCCTATTTCCATGTGAGTTTTCTCCAGGCACTCCAGTTTCCTCCCATATTCCAGAGATATGCAGAAGGTGGAATGGATAATCTAAATTGGTCATAGGTGTGTGTGATATGGATGAACAACCTCAGTAGGGATATCCATCCAGTGGTGTAAACATTGGCTCTGAATGATGGTCACTGATGTTGTGAGACCCTCCACCTCTTGTGGGGTTGTGGATGGAATTCAAATATAGTTTTTCTTATATATGCCACATTGCCACTGTAAGTATGATGCAACACCTAAACATGCTGAGCTTTGCATCTAAGTTTTGATTTCATCTTTGTTAAACTCATATTTTATTATATTTTATTATATTCTTGTTTGTCTATCTTACCCAGTCTGAATCTAAAAATGTTCCACTTGGATCAGTGTTCGGCTAACAAATGACACGCACACATGCACACTTATACACACATGCATGCACACACAGACAACACTTCTAGGTTATTGATTACCCACACAGCCTCCCTATTGTGACCACTCAGGCAAAACCTCTATAAGGTTACAGGGCAAAAGCAGAAAGTTAAAGAAGATAGTCATTAGACACCCTTTGTAAGGGATGCCAGCAATAACCTGCTCACCAGTCCATAGGACTTCAAAGGCAGATGGAAAAAGCATGTTCAGCAGTGTCTGAAGAAGATAACTGCAGAGAAGTTTGCACTGCCCCAGACACAGCCCACAATGAAAGAAGAGAAGTAACCCACCCTAGAAGAAATATGAACAGCTCTAAGGAAAATGAAGTTAGGGAAAACATCAGGCTCAGATGAGGTCTCAGCAGATATGATCAATATACTGGGTGAGTTAGAGAAGAAATGGCTCCTGAGGGTACTCATAACAGTATGGAGAAAAAAGTATATCCCAGATGACTGGTGAATAAACATACTAATGCCAGTGTATAAGAGCAAAGGAACATTCATAACTCTGAACAGTACAGAGGTATCAAACTCCTGTCACAATGCTTGAAAGTTTTTGAGCAGGTGCTTTATAAATGAATATGTAGAGTAGTGGAAAGTAAGATGAGAGACTAGTAGTTTAGATTCAGATCAGGATGCAGCATAACTGACTCAATGTTTGCAGTGAGACAGATAGCTGAGAAGAAGTTACAAATGAGGAACGAGTCCAACTAGGCATTCCTAAACTTGGAGAAAACACATGACAGAGTCCCAAGAAAGCTGATTTGGGTAATCCTGTGATGGTTCAAAGTCCTAGAAACATTGGTAGAATTAGTACAGGCTATATAGAAGGACCTAATATGTTTAGATTCACAGAGGGGTTCTCAATGAGAGCGGGTGTGCATCAGGATTCAGCTCTGAGCCCACTGCTGTTAATAGTAATGATGGACTACATTAGCAACCAGGGTGGAGGGAATAGAGCCACAAAGTTGCTGTATGCAGAGGATGAGGCATTACAGGCAGACTTTGAGCAAGAACTTAAGCAAATGATAGGAGAATGAAATGCAAAACTGAAGGCACATGGGATGAAACTGAGTATAGATATGATGGATGTAATGGTGGAAAATAGAGGAAATCAGAAGAATCTGAGAACTGAGAAGGGAAATAGTGGAACAAGTTAATGGTTTCATGTACCCATGAGGGGTGGTTGAGAAGAAGGGAAGTTTAATGAAGAGGCCAAAGTTAGAATTAGAGGGGGCTGCAGCCAAATGGCACAGAATGACAGAGAAACTGAAACATAAGGGATACAAAACAGTAGAGTGACCAGTACTACTATATGGTACAGAAACCTGGGTAGTGAAAGTGCAGCACTTGAGGAAGCTAGAGATTGTAGAGAAGAAATGCCTGAGATGGCAGATAGGATGCACACTATCAGGCAGAGGAAGAAATGAGGACATCAGAGCAGAAGCTCAAGTATCTGTAGTTGCAGAGAATATCAAAGAGAACAGATTACAGCAGTTCAAGTAAATGAGAAGAAAAGCAGAAGACCATCTGGTGAAAAAGATCTGGGACAAACAGGAAGAAAACAAGAGGAAACAAAGGTGTCCAGCAAAGAGATGGATTGTGCGACAGAAGTCCTGTGACCGTGAAGGTAGGAAAGTGGCATTGAATCAAGACAGATGGCAACAGTTGACTCAACATCCCAACCTGATGTAGAAAATGGGAAAAAGTGGACTGGTGATGATGACTCATGCACACATTCATGCCCTTACAGACATACACATAAATGTTCACACACACTGACATGCACATCCACATCTTCACTGAACTTAACTGCCCATAAGTACTCCCATAAAAGTTAATGGGTGACCACTGTGTCTTTATGGCAGACACTGTTTTCCTCCAACAGTGAACATGTATGTATGAGCAATTATTTGCATCAGTTTTCTATGTAAATTGTGAGCCACTGGCCTTTGCAAGACAGAACATACGGCTAACTAGCATTAGCTGCTCCCATGGACCTCCAAATTATCATGCAGTTCTGCCAGTGAGACTGCCCTTTGTGCTTCAACATCCACAAGTGAAAAACCTCAGTAGTAAGGTAATATAAGAATCAGAAAAACTTACAGTGTGTGAGAAATAGCTCCCCAGCAGCAAATTCTAAATCTCAGCCCTATTTTTACTTTGGCGTCTTTGTTCTGAATGTCTGATTGTTGGTCATCTGGTGACCTGTACAGTTCTCCAACTGTGACCCCCCCCCCCACAAAAGGTCCTTCTTAAAGTTAAAGACCAAAACAAATCTCTTCTGCTTTGAAACTGCTGTCACTTTCTGCAAATGCTACAGCAAGCTGCTTGCTACAGTTAAATCACCATGCACTAAGCACTTCAACTCCTCTCCTATGACTGCAAATTCAGTATCGACATTCATTTATGAAGCCATAATATTCATCAGCACCTGCCACTTAGTGCCCTGTAAAAGCTTGCACCAAGGACACCTGCTCCCTTTGCCCTGCTGTTGTTACATCTCTGCTTGTTTCAACTGCCAAGTGAGTCATTTTGTGCTATATTGTCACTTTTTCTGGGTTGATTTAAGGTGTTTGTCTGTTCCTGTTTATGACACTGAACCATCAGATTAATTACAAAATCAGACCAATAATGGCTAGGATTAGCTGTACTGCATGCAGCAACACAATGGGGAGAACTACACAGTAGAAAGCAGTTAGTCTTCTGTTATAGCTTATAGTCCTCTGTGATGTTGTAGCAGTCACTCCATGCAATTATTCTGATTTTTACCTAGTCTTGTACAGTTACTACAGGAAGTTCTAGTTGGTCTACAGCTGGCCTTGGCTGCATACCCCCATTGTAAAGTGCATATTGCAGATCTGTATAGTACCTGGTTGCTGCTGTGAGAGCACAATCTAGATATAAGGAACAAGAATGGTAAAAACTCATTATACAGGCACATGGAAACACACCCTGATAATTATTTTCTATTTTTTGGATTGGATTTTGTACCTCAAAATATGAGGGGAGGGCCATGGGAAGATCTCATTGAATACAGAGAAATAATGTGGCAACTAAGGTTGAATGCTTGTGTGCCCCCGGCCTTAATGAATGTATTTCACTCAGTAGTGTACTGCATTTAAAATCATACAAAGTGTAAAACCTGCACCTTATGTTTTAATAACTACCTTCTTTTGTACTTGACAACATAGGGTTAACACATTTGCTTATGTTGTTAATTGATGTGGTGGTCACGTGATTTTTTTACTATTTAAATATTGTAGAGTTTGTTGAATTTTTAGATTCTGATGAAGTCTTAGTTACAGACTGATGAAAGCGTTTAATCTTGTTTGTTCATTACTAATACATTTTTTAAATTTTTGCTGGCTCGCTGGAGTCTTCAGTACCTTCAGTTTTTGGATTGTTTGTACTTGTTCCTGGTTCCTGGTTTGTTTTTTGCATTCAAATAAAACCTACTTTAAACACTAAGGTATTGGATAAGTTAGTTAAAATCTAGGTTAACCATCAAATTGTTACAGTCTTACAGCCAGCCTTTTTGCACTTGGTATTACTACGCAGTGTAGCAACTGTCTAATTCTTACCAATAACAAATTATGACTAGATCAATATGATAAGATTTGTAAGATGTGTATGTATGTACAAAACAGGGAGGCTACCCTCTCACCAACCAAATAACCAATAAACTTCAGAAAAGCCCATCTTCATCTCTGCATGCTTGCATCAAACCCACATATAATGAAGCTGTTAAGAAACAGAACATATATCCCTAGGATCCCACCTGTGGCCCTGCTGGACAGGGAAAACAGGTGCTGATTTTGTGGGAACATGGGTGAAATTCTTGGCTATGCTTATAAGGTCTTCTGGACCAATAGCCTAGTATTGTCCTATGAACCTATGAAATCACTTCCAACATCTTTGCCACAAACCAGTGCCACAACACTAGCACTCCCACCAAAGACGTACACAATATAAAGTCACTGAGTATAGGAAGTTGCAAGTTTGCAGACTCTAAACCTTCAGCTTACACTGTCTTGCACACATAAGTGAAAATGTCTTAGTAAGTGGTGACTCCATTATTAGCCAGACATTCTACTCTCATCCGGTGGTATAAGTATCAATGAAAGTCAGCAGTCCTACAGAAAGTAGTGAAACAATGAGGAGAAATAGTTTTGTGCAATGTTTCACTCCAGAGGATTAAAATGTAAATGAGGTGATCAAGAGAAGGTAAGTTAAGATAGAGGTGGGAACATGTCAGAAAGAGCTGCAGTGTTACTTAAGTGTTTTAGTGAGTGAAAGAGACAGTATGTAGAGAAGAGAGCAGAGGAGAGCAGGGGAGAGGGAGAGGAGAATCTTCAAAAGTAGTAGGAAAGGAAGATGAAGAGAAATTAATATGAAAAGTTATAGAACAATGTGTTATAGGATGTGGTAGAGTAATTTAACACGTGTTTACACTATAGCGTAATAATAAGAATGAATAGATGTGAGAATTGTAGAACTGAGCTGACACCTCAATTCGTAACAGTGATGCTGCATAACATTAACTGGAATGATAAAGATCAGAGGGGTTAATATGTTATACCACAGTCATCAGAGGATCATGCAGGTTAACAGTGTAGAGTAGAAGGTAGGCTATATGGTATACAGAGTATTGAATAAAGTAGGATATGGGTTGGGTAAAATGAGGCAGCAGTGGAGCAAATAATTAGAGAGAAATTATAGGACCATCTTTCCTTAATATTGTATCATAGCTACTTTAAAACTTTATTTCAGCAGGAAATACCATACAGAATTACATTTCTTCAATCACCATTATATCATTTAGTGAACAACTGTAATGTTCTTTTATGTACACACTCAACCCTAGTAACCCCAGTTTTAAACCTGCTACTATTTTCCCTATTTGTAAGTGTTCTACCACCCGACCTTCCACAACTCAAAATCATATTACATACCAATGACGTGCTAACCTACAGGGCCCATTCATTTCCTTCCCTGTAAAAAAAATAGGAGGTGTGATGCTGTCAACATATCAGGCATGAGAAGGATTCCATATAGCATATCAGCTTATGTATGCTGATCTGTTCTATAACACTACAAGTTTAAGATAGTGTTCAGAATGCCCTGATATTAAGTTTGTTTTACAGCTCAAATCATCAGAAAGAATTTACTGAGACATGAATAACAGGCTTTAGTATGACATAATACAAATTACTGTGCTGTAATGTTATATGGAACCCTACTCATAACTGATATGCTGATTACATCATAGCATTGGGGCTAGCTGCATGCCATCATGTTATGTCAGACAGCCTGATACATGACTGAACAAGAGCATCAGCCCCTCTCTCCTGGAACACATGCTGTGAAAATTTTCATAGTCTTCTCCTAGTGCAGGAATGGTCCCTGCCATATCTCTATGTGTGGAATCTGTCTCTCTGACTATCATAATGTTATGAGCATACCTCTCAACCTCTTGGAGCAGGAAAGTTGGACAAGCCCATAAATAAAAATGGAACAAAGTCTCAAAAATAGGGACAATTTTTAAATATTGTTTTTACAAATTTAGAAAGCCGGTAGAATAACAGGTTTTGCCTTAGCATGCATTTTCTGAAGGGTATGAAGTCTAAAACTCAAATATCTATCATTATTTTCTAACTTCAGTCTTTAATGATTTACCACTAATTTGTCAGAAAACCCCAATTTTATGAAAAAATGGACAATTCTGTGAAAATCTGTATAGTTGAAAGGTATGGAACTTATGAGTGAAACATGGCACTGGAGTGACCTGTGGCATACAAAGAGCATGTCACTGAGGCACTAAAGCAGCATTGCTTTACATCACTATGAGATGACATGTGTAGGTCTCTCAATTTTCTTAATGCCAATGGCACAAGACAGGGAAGGAGATGGGAGGATAGCTTTGAATGCATGACAAGCATTAAAGTGACAAGAGATGCAGTCGTGGATTGTCTTGGTATGAACAGCATTATATTTTACACTAAGTAATATGGAAAAGGCATAGTCCTTGACAAGGACCATTACATTATAAAATAAGGGTTAAGGAAAATGGAATGGAAGGTCACTGGAAAAATAGCATTACATGTACATTACTGGAGGTAGGAGGGGATACCAATAAGCAAATATCATTCCATTATATTTCATGGGTGGTAGAGGTGGATGTTGCTCGTCCGGTCATGAAAAACGATACAAACAGCTGTGGGTTCGGTTCAAGCAGCGTTATTATATACAAACACATCAGGATTGAGGCTTAGTAACTTAAACTTAAATAAACTTATAAACAGACTGACTACTACATTCATACATGTTAACACTCTGGCTGTTCTCTCAAAATGGCACTGCTGCCTGCACATGCTCACTATTTATATGCACGTGCCTACACTTGGAAATGCTTCTTTAAGTTACAACATACACTCTTTTCTACATCATCCCTCTTTAAGAAATAGGTCATGCATTAAATGAACACATTCATTGACATGTACTTCTATAAAAATGATTCTTTGGCATGTACTTATACAGAACTAATTCTTTGACATGCAGTCATACAAACTAAATACATATAAAACAATGATGTCCCGGTTGCTCTGTATTTTACACTGGCTCTAGAAATATGACTGTGAAACATAAAAATCAGAACTGGATCTAGCAATTGGGGTGATCTTTAAGGACTGTTCAATTTTTTGGACATCTGGAACATCATCAGGAACAGAAATGGGTACTGAGACACGTTCTTCAATATGAACATTGTCTAGGTTGCTTTGAGATCTAGAGTCTGTATCACAGGTATAATGCTGCGATATTGTTTCAGACACCGAAGATGATGCCTGCGATTTCTCTTATATTCTATGCCCTCAGATTCCATGATGTAGGATCTCGGCTCAGTGCATATACTTTTCACTTGACCAAGTCAATCAAAGCCTTTCACTGTTTGTACCCTCACTGTCTTTCCTTCTTTCAACAGACAAAGAAATCTGCTCATTTTATCATAGCTGGACTTGTGAAAATGCACAACTTTGATTGCTCTGTTGTTTTTAGCAGTAGGCACCAACAAACTAGAACTGACAGGCAATGTTGTTCTGGTTTGCCTAGATAAAAGTCTCTGAGCAGGCGAGCCAAGTAGGTTGTCACTGAGTATATTTCTGAGATTAAGTAAATTCAAGAAGATATTGGTATTCTCAAGGTTTAACCTTTCTATTAATTGCTTTGCACTCTGTGCTGCACATTCAGCCAGGCTATTTGACTGTGGGTATTCAGGACTGCTAGTAACATGAATAAAGTCCCACACTTTTGCAAATCTCTGGAACAATTGACTGGTAAACTGGGTACCATTGTCAGAAACACTTGTGTGGACTACCATGGACTGAGAAATGACATTTTAACTTAGGAACAACAGTACTGGACATTAGGTTAGGTAGCAAATCGATCTCAAACCAGTTCAAATAAGAGTCTACCAACACTAAGTAATGCTGATTGTTCCACTTGAATATGTCAGTGGCTACTGTTGACCAAGGAAGTTCAGGAATCTGGCTTAGCTGAAGTTGTTCTTTTTGCAAATGCAGTTTAGTACTGTTGCATATTGAACAAGATGAAAGCACTGTATCAATGTCTTTCAACAGAGAAGGCCAAAATACTAGTATTCTCGCCCTTCTTTTGGTAGATTTGGAACCTGGGTGTCCATGATGCAAAATCTGAGTGTATTCATATTGTAAGAAAGTAGGAACAATAACTTTAGGACCTTTGAAAATGATTCCGTCTTCCATCAGCATCAGGAAAATAAGGTTGCACTTCTAGTGGTACACAAGATTATTTTGACGGCCATCGAACATTGATGAAGTGGTTGAGCTTTTGCAAAACTGGATCAGTCTTTTTATGATACATCAGCTCATTAAGTCTCATGGTAGACAAATTATGCACTTCTGTGACATCAAGGTCACAATTCTCTGCATGAAGCTGTTCTGTGGTATTTCTGGGTGATCTGGATAAGGTAACAACCAGATAAATAAGTTTGCCTTTTGTATAGACCATTTTGAAGTTATACTTTTGTAATCTGAGCATCATTCTTTGTAGTCTTGCTGGAGCCATATGGTATGCATAGGTTTCTTTAAAATAGTGACTAAAGGTTGATGATCAGTTTCAATCTGGATAGCTCGGCCATAGATATAATCATGGAACTTCGTACATGCAAATACAATTGCCAAAAGTTCCTTCTCAATCTGAGCATACTGCATTTCAGTTTGGGTAAGAGTTCTAGATGCATAAGCAACTGATCTGCCTTCTTGAAGAATAACCGCACCAACACCAAACTTAGAAGCTTTACAGGAAAGAACTACTGGTTTGTGGACATTATAGTATTTCAGTGTAGGTGGAATGGCAATTTGTTGTTTGAGGTTATCAAATGCTATCTGGTGCTGTTCCAACCAAGACAGGTGACATTTTTGCATGTCAGCTCTCTTAAGGGTGCTGATAACTCACTAAAGTCAGGGAAAAACTTGCCCAAATAATTAACCATACCAAGGAAATTCTGTAGGGCTTGGATATTGTCTGAACCTGGCATTTCAAGAATGGCTGCTTGTTTGGAATGGTCTGGTCATAAGCCTGTACTGGTAAACAAATGACCTACATAAGTAACTTCTGATAGCCTGAATTTACATTTCAGAGGATTGAGCTTTAAATTCACCTCACATGCTCTGTCCAGAACTTTCTTGAATTTTCTGTCATGTTCTGCTTCTCCATTGCCTCTAACCAATAAATCATTCACTATTATAGCACACGGATAACCCAAAAAAATTTGCTCCATTGCACGCTGGAAGACTTCACTGGTGGAATTTATCCCAAAAGGCATTCTGAGGAATCTGTATCTGCCAAATGGTGTGCTGAATGTAGTCAGTAATGAGGATTTGTGATCAAACATCACTTGCCAAAATGAACTCTTTGCATCCAAGGCAGAGAAAACAGTGACATTTGGCATGAGCGCGGTTACCTCTTTGACTGTGCGCATAGGATGGTGAGGTCTCATTAATGCCTTGTTCAAGTCTCTTGGGTCAATGCAGATTCTAATTTCATCACAGCCATTCTTATGAGCAGCTACCATGGAAGACACCCACTCAGTTGGTTCTGTGACTGGACAAATCACAGCTTGCTGCACCATTTTGTCTAACTGGACCATGACTTTGTCCTGCATAGCTATTGGAAGTCTTCTCGCTGGTCTGACCACTAGACGGACCTTTGGGTCTATTTTCATGGAGTACACAACTGGAAGTTTGCCTAGTTTGTCATTGAAAACATCAGTATACTCTGAGAAAATAGCATCAGTGAAGCTAGAACTCGGACTTGTGCTTACATGATGCACTTCTTTGGTAAAAGAAAGCAGTTTCATTCTCAAACTGTCTCTCTTAGACTTAACAATGACTACACAGGTCTTCTGACTATATAGAATTGCAAGCTGTAACTGTTCCCACTCGAATAACATGAAATCACTATTGATCCCTCAGTTCAAATGTCTTCACCTCCATAAGCAACAAGCTTCACACAATTAATCAAATTAAGTTGCACACTAGCTCTCACTCTAGCAAATGTTTCTGCTAACATAACATTAAACTTTGAGCCAGTGTTTACTTTGATTTCTGTAGGTTAGCCATTGATCAGGACAATACAAAACACTTTGTTCTTTGCCAATAAATCTGCTGCATTAACCTTTTTACCGACCACTGATACACCATCTGCATAGAAAGTAGGAATGCAGCTTTTGACATGATCAACTTGCTTTTTTGAGTGACTTTTCTTAATAACTGATTGAGGCTTGCCTGATTTACAAAACCTTTGAAAGTGGTTCCATTTTTTACACTTGTGACATTGCTGACCAAATGCTAAGCACTTCTTTCTTTTAGACTCATGGTTGGCACCACAGTTATGACAGTTAACAATAAGACTTGACTTGGGTTTTGCTGACTCACCCCTATACTGCACTGAGCATGTCTGTATCGCTGTGCTAGTCTTAGAACTTGCTGGAAAGTTACTATTCCTCCCTGGAAAACCTGCAGGGGCTGTATCTGCCATGTGCTTAGACCTGCTTCTGCTTGCCAAGTGCTGCATGCTACCTACGCTTGCTCTATAGGCTGCTGAAACTATGCTGTTATTGCTTGCAAGCATACTGGTGTGTCTTTCTGTGAGCCCATGGATTTCACAAATCTCTGTAGCTTTGCTCAAAGTTAAATCACTGTCACAAAGCAAAATCTTTTTTACTGTAGCATTGCTAACACCACATACAAGCCTGTCCTTTATTAACTCATCTTTCAAATCACCAAATCTGCATGTTTTAGCTTTATTTCTCAAGTCAGTGATATAAGCTGCAAAAGGTTCTTCTGGCCTTTGGTCGCTTGTATAAAATAGGTGCCTCTCTAATATAACATTTGTCTAGGAGTTGCACATTTCTCTAAATCTGCATTTCAAGCATTCAGGGTCCTCTCTTGATTAAGCCAGTAGAACAACATGGCATTTTCTCCCCTCTCTTGCATATACTGCTGGTGCATACATAAATGAATGCTCTCTTTCAATGGCTTATGACCCTGCTGATTTAAGCAAATCAATGCCCTTGTACATGCATCTTTGTCAGAAAAAACTACTAGTATGAAAATATTGTATTCCTGCTCAAATACTCTCCAATTCTCTGCAATATTATGATCAAACACAAGTGGAGTGGATCTGCGAAATGCCTCTGCCATATCAAAGGTGCTTGAAATCATGTACAAAGAGGCACATACACACACACACACACACACACACACACACACACACACACACACACACACACACACACACATATATATGCCACAACTTTATGCCAGAACTTGTAATTATGCCCAATAGCACAACAGACTCTTCGAAACAACTGCACTTTGCTAAATAGGGCTCTGTAGCACAAGAACACAAGAATATTTTGAAATAACCATACTTTGTAAAACCACCCTTTATCAGTGCAAGAAATGCTTTGAAATGACTGTATTTTGTGAAGAAAATGATATATGGCACAAGAAGCTCAGAGAAAGAAACACTTAGAAATGAATGCACTTTGCAAATGATCTGTATACAGCCCAAGAAACTTTCCAAAATGGCTATACTTTCTGAAATATTTCTGTACAGTGGAAGAAACACTTTGAAATGGTGGCATTCTGTGAATAAATGTACATAACACAAGAAACTTTTCAAAATGGCTGTATTTTGATTGCACTTTGCGAAATAACAGTAGTTGCACACAGTAAACTCTTTGAAATAAGTGTACCATAATAAAGCATACACTCTACAACACTTTGCACACTCTGAGATACTTTGAACAACTCTAGTTATGCTTTGAATGGCTTCAGTCAATGCAAAATAATAGCTCATGCTCAAAATAAGGTTGTTTATTAAAAACATATGCATTCGCCTAGCTTCTCTAGCTTATTCTGCTCTTTTATTATACTCGTTATGCCCATTTGACTTCTTTTCATGCTCATTATACTTTTCTTGTGCTCATCTTTCTTTGAACATGCTCATTATGCAAACTGGAGGTAATTCTAGACCACATATAAGTATTTCTAATAATTTTATCAAATATGGTTTTGAATACTTCTTTTAATTAATAATGTGTTTTCTGCCTTTTGTTTAATAATGCGCTTTGTGCTACTCATTTGATTAATAATGTCTTTTGTGCTTAATGAATGCTCCATATCATTTTCTTTACAAAATAAATCATTTGTGCAAGTTCTGTTTACCTCTAGTTCTTTTCTGACCTCTTTTTAACTGTTTGAGCATTGTATCACCAAGCCTGCTCAATATATCTTCACTGTTCACTCTGCACCTCATGGCTTGAAGAAGTTGCACTCTCATTCCCACTTCTGACACCATGTCACTCGTCTGGTCAGGATAAAACAGACAAACAGTTGTGGGTTCAGTTCAAGCAGCTTTATTATATGTAAACACATCAGGATTGAGGCTTAGTAACTTAAACTTAAATAAACTTATAAACAGACTTGCTACTACACTCATACATGTTAACACTCCGGTTGTTGTCTGAAAATGGCGCTGCTGCCTGCACATGCTCACTATTTATATGCAAGTGCCTACATTTGGAAATGCTTCTTAAAGTTACAACACACACTCTGTTCTACAGTGGACATACTCCAGGGTAATATTTTGCATTTTACGTTTATGTGAGGTGGAAACAGTGCCCAGGAGAAAGCATTATACTATAGGGGTTGCTGGAACAGGTACAACCGAAGAAAGAACATTGTTGTATATATACACACACACATATATATATATATATATATATATATATATATATATATATATATATATTGTATCTACTCAGTTTAGTTAAGTAGCCCATTCATCAACATCAGAAAAATTGACCACGAAAGGTCAACAAAGAAAATGTCGACTAGTTACTACACATGCACAGAGAAAGAACATCAGTGCATGCATTTTCATACACACATACACATGCACAGACACACGCACACACACACACACACACACACACACACACACACAAAACAAATAATATAAATTTTTGCAAGGGGCAAGCCATTCTGCACCACCAATGTGAGAGGGGGGGCTGCACCCCCACACTCCCTGTGAATTACATATATTAACTCTGAGATCACACAGTCCATAGGGAAAGGGAGTATTCCCCTACCTGGGGACTGTCAATTTCATACTCATGTCAACCATCTGCTTGTATTGACCAAATACATTCAATTAAACAGATGTCAACATACAAGCATTTAGACCAAATGCAGGAGCAGCAGGACCCTCATATCTATATATATATCTATATATATATATATATATATATAGATAGATAGATAGATAGATACAGATATAGACATCCATATCTATTAAATGGAAACATTAATTTATATTACATATCAGGCATGCTTATGTATCATTGTTCCTGGGCAGTCTCCGCACATACAGAGCCATATCAGCTGGGACGATCACAACATACAGCTAAATGCTATGCTGCAATGATTCAATAACATTTATGTATTCCACAAGCAGTGCACTGGGGTCCTTGGAAGACCAAGATCATACAGCACAATGTAAACTGCATAGCACTTTTAAATTTTATGAATATTACCCACAGTCCCACAGTATTTAACACTATGCAAACATTTGTACATTTATTGTTGAAGGGGGATGCAAATAGGTCATAGCAAGGTTGACCCCACTTGTGGAAGATCATGTTTCCCACTGACTGTTTGAGAGACTACTCATAAGGCATGAAGATGGTCCTGCTGAGTCTGTCTGCTAGAATGTTGGACTGCCCCAGTATGTGCATTGCTACTAGAAAGTGCTTGGAAGATATCATCCATTGCCAAACCTTCATTGCTTCTCGATAAAGGGGGTAGGATCTGGTTCCCCCCTGTTTGTTGATATACCAGACTACTGACATGTTGTCCATTTGTATTGCAATAGTTCCCAGAGAGAGAAAGCTCTGAAAGTCCTGCAATGCTAGAAGCACTACTTTCATCTCTAGGACAATGATATGCTGATTGATCTCTGGTAATGACCATATGCCTTGAACAGTCCATCCCAAATAATGCCCCCCCACCCCAACTGGGAGGTGTCTGTGGTCAACGTGATGCTGGGTGGAGGAAGGATAAATGGACAACCTATGTTTAATTCATGGGAGAGGACCCACTAAAAAAGAGAATCTCTGCACACTAGAGACAATTTTATGGGATGATTCAAGGGATAATGATGAAAGGACCATTGCACTGCTAGAGTCCATTGGAGAATTCTCATGTGTAGATGGGCAGTAGGAATCAAAGTTATTGTAGCAGCCATTGACTCTAGTGCTTTGAAAACCAATCTTGCTGTGAACATCGGGATATCTACGACTTGCTTGACATGAGTCCTTAATGTATGAATTCTGTCCTGAGGCAGAAGGGCTAGACAATTCACTGTGTCTAGGCTAGCCCCTATGAAGTCTATTACTGGAAATGGATGAAAATGAGATTTGTGCATGTTGATGGTGATCCCCAGTGAGAGTGCAAGTTGAAGCAAATAATCTCTGGCTTTTATTAGTAGATGCCTGGTTGGTGCAGCAAAGAGCTAGTCATCTAAATAGGGAAGCACTCTGAATCAAAGCAGTCTCAAGTGAACTGCTACCACTGCCATGCATTTGGCAAACACCCTAGGGGCTGTGGTGAGACCTAAGAGTAGGGCTCTGAACAGGTAATGACTGGCTCCCTGCCAGAAGCACAGATAGCTTTGAGAATGCCTGTTCATTTTGATGTGATGGTACACATGCTGAAAACTTATCAAGCACATCCAGTCATCTTTCTGACGAAGGGGAAGAATGGACTGAACAGTAACCATCTGCATTTGCAATTCTTTGCAAATGAGTTCAGATAACTTAGATCGAAAACTGGTCTCAGGTCCCCTGTCTTTTTTGGCAATAAAAAGGACCTTGAATAAATTCTGGATCCTCTCACATCTGGAGAGACTTCCTGGATGACTCTTTTGTCTAGCAACTTTGCAATTTTGTGAGATGCTAGGTTTCTCTGATTGGCTGGAACGTTGGGGGGGGGGGGTTCTTTGGTTTTAGTGGGATTTGTAAAAAGGGAATGACATATCCTCTGGATATGATCCTTTGCACCCAAAGTACCTTTGTTATGGCAAGCCAGGTGTCTTGGTATAAGAATAAGCACCCCCTGACTGCCTCCAGAGAGGGACAAGTCAGCAACCTTTCAGGAACACTGAAAGAATCTGTCCAAGAAAAAAATCTCAAGATCCTTTATTCTACAGACCTCCTCTGCCACATGGGCAACATCTGCCATTATAATTTCTCCCTCTGCCTCTGGGGGAGAAATCTCCATGTGAGTCCTGGAAAGGACCTTTAGAAATATTGAACCACATTTTCTTACCACCATGCTCCTGCAGAAAGCTCTCTGTGGGGTAGAAAAATGAACTTCAACAGCAGACAAGGTCTTTCCATCTTGTTTACTCTGAGAGTGCATCTACTTTACAGTGGGCCCAAACAAAGATAATCCATCAAATGGGGCATTGATGAATGTTGACTTGAAGGGTTCTACAAAGTCACACAACCACATCCAGGCATGTCTCTTTATGGCTATAACTGAACCGGCCACCCATGAGGTACCTTCAGCGCCATGTGAGATCAACCTCATGGATGCATTTGTAATAGATTGTAGGGTAGCCACTCGTGAGGAAAATGATTTCTGATCCTCTGTGGACATGGACCCTGGGGCAGAATTAGACAGTAATCTTATCAAATCCCTCTGTAATCTGGTGAAATGTGGCAGGTAGTTCAGTGATCATAATGCAAAGGTAGCTGATGCATAAACCCACTTCCCAAATCCTTCCAAAGCCCTAGACTCGCTGTTAGAAGGATGGACAGTGGAACTCTGTTCTGCAAATTCTTTTTTGGTGGCTGCCACAACAATCATGGCATCTACAGGAATCCCTTTCATCCAGTGTACTCTATCTGTCAGGGCACTTAAAAGTCTGTCTGGACATTTTGAGATAGGTTCCACAGAGTATGGCTCATTCCATGCTTTGTGGGAGACCTTTTTGGCAAAGGATCTCTAGAATGAATCCAAAAGGGACATCTTCTGATGGTGAACTGGAAAACCCTTCCCCCCTCATCGAAGTCCGTGTCTTCTGTGAGGGACTCCTGTGGAGAATCTGGGTGTCTCTTCTTGCATGTTCTCTTTTGAGGGACCTCCTCAGTGGGATGTTCAGGGGAGGTACTGGAAGAGACAGGATGCTCTATGGCTGGAGCTGTTTGGAAGCTCTTCTGGGTTGGCTGTCCCTGAGGTGTAAGATGTGAGAGCTCAGACTCAGGATCCAGAGAAGGAATAGGGCATGGATTCAAAGAAGGGACAGTTGACACTAATCTTGGATGAGAGAATACCCTTTCCAGCCCCTTGAAGACAGAGGAAACTGGAGAAGCCAATGGCAATTACTCCAGAGGTAAGACTCCCAGAGCAGACAGCTTTTGAGATCTCCCAATCCCTCACTCCAAGGGAGGAATCAGAGCCAAGCTATCAAGTGCCAAGGCTGTGAGAGGAAGCAATGGCTCTGAAAATTTCAGAGTCACAGTTAACCCACTCTGATCCATTGCCAATGCTTTGGCTCCGAGATTCATCATGCTTCAACAAAGTCGGAGCCGGCAGGGTCAAGGAAGTAGTTGGAGTTGAAGCAGGAAGATCTTTCAGATCCAATGTATCAACTCCCAGCACCCTCAGATCCATTGGCTCCAAAACAAGTGGTTGGATCAGAAAAGGAGTAATGAGTGGTAAAAAGGCAGGCTAACTTTTCAAGTATCCAGTGGGGAATGGAGATGGAAAAACACCCATCTGGATTTGTGTTCTGAGGAATTTCCTCATCATCCTATCCACCTCCACTTCAGAAACACTATAAGAGGACCTGATGGAAGAGGATATGGATAATGGCCTAGAGGACATTTTAGGTATTTCATGGAGAAAAGGAGATCTGAGCCTCAGAGACACTGGTTCCTGGGAGAACCTGGGGACATGGATCCAGGGGGATGAAGCTATAGACGGTTTTGGATCTGAAGTCTTCAGATCCAATAATTTTGTAACCTTTTTATGAGGTTCAGAAGAATTCTGATCAGTAGTCTGGGTAGGAAAGGGCTTGTGGTCATCCCTAGGCTCCTTAGCTTTTTGAGCCTCTGAAGTACCTGATGAGGAAGCTGAAGCAGGGAGGAGACCCTTTAAAATCAGTTTGTTCCTCCGATCACTGATTGCTCTAATATTAAAAGCCACACAAACAAAGCAGGGAGTTTCTAAATGTGCTGGGCCTAAACAATAAATGCACTCCCTGTGGGCATCAGAATTTGGGATCTTATACCCACAGGAAGTGCATTTTTTAAAATCCGTAGGCTTATCTACCATGCCAGTAAAAGAAAAGTACAAACAGGATTCTTTTTTTTTAACAGTAAAAGAGAGAAAGAGAAAGGAAAAGACTACTAACTATGGTGTTTTAGAGAATATACCTACAGGTAAAGGGGAAGAAAAAACAATTTTCCAACTAAGGCAAAAAAAAACTGCCTAATGAGGTAAAGGGGTAAGAAGGGTAATATATAAGGATATATAAAAGGTATATAAAAGATTTAGAGAAAAAAAATATTTAAAAAGCTGAAAAAACATTCACAGGCCCAAAGAAACTCGAAAAATCATAATCCTGACCATCTTGACAACGGCAAATGAGATCTGAGGTGTTATATTGGTCAGGAGCATTATGGGTAAGGGAGAAGCTCGAGATTTGGATCCTAGAATCTGTAGATAGTGGACGAGTCTGATCCAATGGTTGGATCTGAACCCCTTCATCGAGGAACGAATTAAAATCACATCAGTTCATTAGTTTCCACTAACCATCTTGCAACATTAGAGACTCTTGTATCACAAGTTTGTTTTCACTAAGCCAAGCTGCAGTTAAATATCACTTTTCAGAACAAAATATAGAAATTATGCAATTCATTTCATCCACAGTTGGTGGCTCTTTCTCCACACAGTACACTTGCCACAAGAGTAAGTACACTTGTCCAGTCACAAGAGTAAGGGATCAATTCAACACTAGCATTATCCTGTTTAGCTTTTGATTATCATATATATGCAAATGGACAACAATATCCATGTTCTTGCTGGTTAAGAATATTAAAAAAAAAAAAGAATATGTCAGCATAACTACAACAGTTTGCACAACTCAGTAGCAGTACTGCTTGTCATGAAGTAAATTAATGTACTCTCTAATGATATTAGAGAGTTTAGAAATGTTTCCAACCCAACACCAGTATTGCCATCACATGGCAGTAGTACTGCAGCAATATGTCATGATTTTATGCATGTATTTGAAACTGTGCTAGAAAGTAGCTGTCAGCACAAACAGGTAGTATTACTTTATTATTCATCGCCATAGCTTTCAATAGCCACAGTAGCTCTCAAATACTAACCATAAACAGTGGACGTAACACACATTAAATATTTCTGTTTTACAATAAAGCCACTTAAAGTCTTATGAGAGAGATACACTGCAACTTACTCCAAGGTTGCAGACTATGAATTCAAGATTTGTAGTATATGTTCAATTATTTTTCAGTTAATAATGTTTAAGACTTAGGGTATTTAAAACAGACTAGTGCTGCACGAAATGTAAAAACAGGTTTGTCTTAAATTTGTTAAGCCATAGTCTGTCCTTCATAAATGAAAACAAATACCCATCTCTGCACATATAGTGGGGTATGTTGTGTTATTGCTGCTTTTGCTTTGCATTAAAGATGAACTCAGGTCATGAAATGAAATAGTAAATACACTGGTATTGCAGGTATGCTTGGAATGAATTATATATTGAGCTAAAAATGAAAGACAGTAAAATATCACTCTTGTTCTACAAGGTGTAATAGATGTTCTCCAACTCTCGTGTTTCATTTTGCAACTCAGAATAGATGGCTTCAGTATGCTGTAACCTTAGAATACAGAGAGAAAAGTTAGTTACATTAAGAAAACAATGCAATCATGATTAATTAAAAAATACATCTCCTAATATCTGACTTACTTAATTTCTGCCTTATTATCATTTGTTTTATTTCATTAATACAAAGTGAGATAACATGGATGAAAAGGCATATGATCGCACACTCCTATTATTTCCTTGTTCTCAAGTTAGCTTTCACACTGCCAGCAGTCGAATGGCTCTCTGCTCAACCCCCCCCCCACTGTGGAAATGGGAGTCCCTCAATGATCTATCCTTGAGCCACTACTCTTCAATATTTTTACTAATCTACTACACACCTCTTGCCCCCAGTCATCACTTGTACAATATGCTGATGACTCTACTGTCATCACCATTGCAGACAATCCATCAGACCTCCACTCTACTACCCAAGCATTGTTCAACACCATAGAGATATGGCTCAGTGACAACAAATTAATTCTCAACCCTAAGAAAACTAAGCTCTTAATCTTTCTCCCCAAGAACCTCTCTAACTCAAATCTACTTTTACTATTCTATCAAGCAACAACACCATCATCACAGTCGAACCTGGCACAAAAATACTAGGAGTCATAATAGATGATCAGCCTAAGTTTGATCTACATGTTACAAACTGTATCAAAAAGACACAGTAGAAACTCGAACACCTTTACCGTAACAAGAAATACTTAACCAATAGGTCCAAAATAACTGTCTCTCATGCATTTCTTCTTCCTACTCTATTATACAGCTGTCACTTACTCACAAATCTGAACTCCACACTCCTCACCAAACTAGAAACTACCTATTATAAGGTGGCCAGATTCTCTGCAAACCAAACCTGTAAGTCTCATCACTGCATATCTCTTAAGCAACTAAAATGGCTTGAATTTCCCCACCTGCTCCTACTACATCAACTACAGTTTATTCACTCCATCCTATATTTGCCCTTCTTCTGTCTTAGCCTTACTTCTATTATATCCAAATACTCTCCTGCTAGACCACTATGCAGCTCTGACCAAGACCTGCTACAGATTTATAATCCCAAGACCAAAACAGGTTGTCTACTCTATAATTACACCCCTGCTATATCCTGGAACCAAGTACCCCTAGAAATTAGGCCCCTTAACCACACTAAACAATTCAAAACAGCCACTCGAGAATACCTAAAGAAAAACTGGTCTTGCCACTGCACTCATCCCCCCCTGACCCTCTTTCTCCTATGTATTCAAGACCCCTCTCTCTCCTCTGCCCATCTTACCTTTACCCTCCCACAACTCCCTTTCACACCCCTTCTTGCATTGTCTAATTTTCCACCTGCACTTTTCCTCTAACATCTTCCTTTCATCTACTCGTTTCCCTTTTCTCAACCTCCCATTTTGCATCTCTCCTCCCCAGTATTTTTTCTCCTATCTCCCTCTATTATTTGATGGTAATACACTATAAACATGTTATTCTGTTGATTTGACTACCCTTATCACCTGTTACTGTCTCTCCTCTTTTTATTTCTTGCCAGAGTTAACCTAGTTTAATGCCAAAATCCTCCTGCATCGTACCTCTGAGTATATATCTTAAGTTATTTTAAGTTTGGTTCAATGAGTCCATCCTAGATGTGCAGTACCTTTTCAAAATGTTTGTCTCACAATAGTGCTTCTTGGTTTCTTAACTTCACTTCAGTACCACTGTAAACTGTGTATATAATATTTTTGAAACTTATGTTTTATGTTTTTATTTTATTTTTCTGATTATGTAACTTGAATGCATATTAAGTTTCTGTATCTGATCTATAATTTTATCTCACTGTGGAGCTTCTCTCCCTGGGTCTCCACTGAAAATGAGCTACTAGCTCATTTGGACCAATCAGGTCAACAAATGTAAAATAAATAAATAAATTAAATACTAGCAGAACCATCAGTAGTGATGAAAAATACTAGTTACAGAAGCTTTATACTGGTGCCTCATTTCTTTCCCCACAGACCATATAAACTGAAGTGTTCTGAGATTTAATCTGTGGCACTCACCCAATGGTTCATATCTTAAACACTGGCAACTTACAGTTGTACATTACTGGAGATATGAGGGGATACTGGTAAGCAGCCAGCATTCTATTATATCTCAGGGGTGGTGGAGGTGGACATAACCCAAGGTGAGATTTTGAATTTTACATTTTACATTTATGTAAGGTGGGAAGGAAGTGCCCGAGACAAAGTATTACACTATAGGGGTTGTGGGAGGAAGTACAGCTGGAGAAACAGCATTGCTGAGTCTCTCTCTCTCTCTCTCTCTATATATATATATATATATATATATATATATATATATATATATATATGGGTCTACCTGAAAATGCCGATGATGAGAACACTGACACCGGAAGATCAACAACAGAGAAGACCAACAGTTGAGAATCCCGACACTGAGAACACCGACATGTTAAGGTAAGTGTGTGATAGGGATGGATGTTAGGGTCAGGGTGTGGGTAAGGTAAGTGTGTGATAGTGACGGATGTTAGGGTAGGGTGCGGGTCAGGTAAGTGTGCGATAGTAACGGACATTAGGTTTAGGGGTGGGTTAAGTGAGTTAGGGTTAGGGTGTGGGTAAGGTAAGTCTGCGATAGTGACAGAGTTAAAGGTTAGGGGTGGATTAAGTGAGTTAGGGTTAGGGTGTGGGTAAGGTAAGTGTGCGATAGTGATGGACCTTAGTGTTAGGGTTTGGGTTAAGGTTAGTGCATAGATAGTTGTGTATGTAAGGTTTAGTGTAGGTTTGTAAGGTTTTTGGTATGCTTGTGTTGTGTGTGTGATTTTCAGGAAAGGTATTTGTTTTGCTGATTGTCAGGATTTTGGTTTGTCGGGCATGCGAAGTTTCGTGTTTTTAAACTTTCTTTTTTTTTTCATTTTTTTCGGGTCGGTTATTTCGTTGTCGGTGTTTTGGCGTGTCGGTGTTATCAGGTAGGCCCATATATATATATATATATATATATATATATATATATATATATATATATATATACATATATATATATAGATATATATAGATATATATATATAGATATATATATATATATATATATATATATATCTATATATATATATGTAGGTCTATTCACTTTATTCAAGTATCCCACATGTCAACCACAGAAAGGTCAACAGCTAAAGATCGAAAAACTGAACATCAATATGTTACCATGCATGTACCAAGAAAGAACTTTGGTGCATGCAATTTTCACAAGCATACACACACACACACACACACACACACACACACACACACACACACACACACACACACACACACACACACACACACACACACACACACACACACACACACACACACACACAAAAAAGTACTGTACACAGTTCTGATATACTACACATCAGCAGAGATCCAGGAATGTAATTTATTTACCGTTAATGTCTTGACTGCATGTACTTCATTTGCTCATTAACTGCAGCAGAAACTGTTTTATTAATCTCTAAAAATTTCCATTCCTCTGTCTGCTTTTAGATATCTAGCAATTCGATTTTTAATTCCTTAAAGAGACACTTTAAAAATTTAAAATAAAATATGTCCATTGACAATCCATTCCAAGTTCAAAATTTTGATTAAATATATACATACACATATACGTATATATATATATATATATATATATATATATATATATATATATATATATATGTGTGTGTGTATACCAACTCCTAGATCGCCATACCTCACAGAAAAGGGAATATTTTGAGAAATGACATTTCAAATGGTTATCATAGCTATATATATATATATATATATATATATATATATATATATATATAAAATGTGTGTGTGTGTGTGTGTGTGTGTGTGCGTGTGTGTGGTAAAAAAATATATATATATCTATCTATAGATATATACATATATATATATATATATATATATATATATATATATATATATATATCTATATATACTATGCATATGTGAGTAAGCAGTCAGGTGCGTATGTATCTTATTGCCTATATTTTTATCTTTTCATAAGCTACATTAGGTATCCAACAGTCTGAGTTTATAGATAGACTGCTTCATTGAAAGTAAGGCTTAAAAGCTAAAGAAAAAAAATCCTTGGTAAAATGAGAGAAAATCCCCTCCAGTCCCTCATACAGGTAGTTTCACCCCCCACACACCTTCTAGACTGGGTAAGCAAACACAGCAAGCACTTACCAACAACTCATGTGCAAAATTCCACACTGTAAGTGTATTTACTCCACTCACCTGTAAGACTTAACCCACCAAACATATCAGCATAACCTTCAACCATGCACTCTTGAACCATTAGCACTTCTGAGCAGTGTTACTATACAGTTCATTCTAATGTCTCCTGCAGATCCAGGAAAGCGACTGGGGAAAATACAGACTCATCTCAGAGGACGAAGCTCACTAATACCGCAGATAAAAAAAATTGCAAAAACTTGTACTTAAGCACTTGGAAGAGGTGGGAAGGCTTCATCAAAAGCCTGTACCATGAGGCTGGAACTACCCACTCCCCTTCCTTAAATATCCTCACTTTCTCGTCCTTTTATCCCACCTACCTACCTCAGTACATCTTTCTGCACTCCCATAACCTTCTGTAATTACCATCCAAAAAAACACTATTCCGTATAGTACATATATATCGCAAGTTGGTGTTCATATACAAAATTGTCTGGAGGCAAACCTAATTTTCTATGAAACCTAGGATTCTTACCTCTCCATTTTTTCCAGACTATCCGGAAATCAAAACAATTTTCTGGTAGTCTGAAAACACTGTACAAACTCCGGTATTCCATTTCAAAAAAGAAACAAGACTATCGGAGTTTGTTACATCAGCAGATTTACTATGCTTTTTTACAGAAAAGCATAATAAATCGCAAGAAAGCTCATTTCTGCTCATCATCTGAGGTGTTGGCTGCTGTGATTTACCTGCAAAAATCAACTGGACACACTAGCTGATTTAAGTATATACCCTTCTCTGTACTTTGCTTATTTAAGATTAGTTATTTGTTTCAATGAATATTGTGGTCTCTGACTTTCTGCAGTTAGTTGCCAGAAGTGTGAAAAGTGTATCCATCTGGGTTCATTGGAGCTTGTTACTCTGCTTTTGAAATTCTGTGTTAACTCTTAGCCTGGGGGTTTCTGTTTGCATTGTAATCAGTGTTGGTCATATTTCTGTAAATCATTTCTGCTCATCATCTGAGCTGTTTGGCTGCTGTGATTTACCTGCAAAAATCAACTGGACACAGAAGCTGATTTAAGTACACCTTTCTCTGCACTTTGCTTATTTAAGATTAGTTACTGGCTTCATTAAATATTGTGGTCTCTGTCTTTTTGCAGTTAGTTGCCAGAAGTGTGAAAAGTGTAGCCATCTGGGTTCATTGGAGGTTGTTACTCTGCTTTTGAAATTCTGTGTTAACTCTTAACCTGGGGGTTTCTGTTTGCATTATAATCAGTGTTGGTCACATTTCTATGAATCATTTCTGTTCATCATCTGAGCTGTTGGCTGCTGTGATTTACCTGCGTAAATCAACTGGACACACAAGCTGATTTAAGTATACCTTTCTCTGCACTTTGCTTATTTAAGATTAGTTATTTGTTTCATCGAATATTGTGGTCTCTGCCTTTCTGCAGTTAGTTGCCAGAAGTGTGAAAAGTGTATTCATTGGGTTCATTGGAGGTTGTTACTCTGCTTTTGAAATTCTCTGTTAACTATTAGCCTAGGGGGTTTCGTTTGCATTATAATCAGTGTTGGTCATATTTCTGTGAATCATTTCTGCTCATCATCTAAGCTGGTGGCTGCTGTGATTTACCTGCATAAATCAACTGGACACACACACTGATTTAAGTATACCTTTCTCTACACTTTTCTTATTTAAGATTAGTTATTTGTTTAATTGAATATTATGGTCTCTTCCTTTCTGCAGTTAGTTTCCCATCCTCCTTCCCTGTTTCTGTTGTGGTGTTAATCTTGGTGGCTTTGGAATTGCCCGTCCCTGCTGTAAATTTGTTTTTGGACTTTCCTCCTGGGCCCATCTCATTTGCACATTCAGTTGAGTACAGTGAGATCCTATATTAATTTCAGACACTCCTACCAGTCCCATCTCCTCTTCTGTGTACAGAGAGAGCACTTGGGAAAGACATGCCCTATAGTATCCTAATCTGCTCTGTTACCTGCCTCTCCACTTAACAGAAAAAGACTATTTATCCTTTTTTCAGCTGCTCTTACTTAACTGTCTTCTACCTTATTATCGTAGTTTGCTGTTCTGTGTTCTATTAAGGGTTCAAGTGCTCGTATTCTGCACTTAGTGCCTCCATAACTTACTGGTCTTTGCACTTGTTTTTTGTCATTATTAATTTATCTGCATTTATTTAAACTGTATTTGCCTTAATATTGCTACACACTCAAATGTGCTAGCTTGTACTGCATTGAAAGTGTTTTTGCTACTGTTTTGACTGCTTTTCTGCAAAAAAAAAGTTCTAAGCTTGGTTCTCACCTTTCCTGTATCTAGTCTAGTCCAGATTCAGATTTGCTGTATCCAGGAATGTTTTGAAAGTTTCTGAGCTCCCCAGACCTTTCTGTGTTGGAGGCAAACCTTCTAGCTTATCAGTGGGAGTGGTAAGCTCTAGGTAGTTCATCTACCACAAGAGGAGTAGGTTCTGGTCCAGTAATTGTAGTTTATTGGCTGTTTGGACAGTTTTTCCTTCCCTTTCAACTTTCTGGTTTAAAAGCCCATGTTTGCATGTGTTTGTGTTTGTTTAAGCTCCGTGGATCCAGTTGTCATACTGTAGACTACAAGAGCAACAGGAAGGAGAAAGAGATACTCTAAGTGCATACATTTTGATTTTTTTCATAATTTACTGCTTTCTGCACTTGTTCTTTTGTCGTTTTTAATTTATTTGCATTTATTTAAAATATATTTGCCTTAATATTGCTACACACTCAAGTGTGCTAGCTTGTATTGCATTTAAAGTGTTTTTGCTACTGTTTTAACTGCTTTTCTGTAAAAAAAAAAAAAAAAAACAAAACAAAAAAGTTCTAAGCTTGTTTCCCACATTTCCTGAACTAGTTTAGTCCAGATACAGACTTGCTGTATCCAGGACTGTTTTGTAAGTTTCTGAGCCTCCTCCCCAGACTTTTCTGTGTTGGTGGCAAGCCTTCTAGCTTATTAGTGGGACTGGTAAGTACTAGGTAACCTATCTACCACAAGAGGAGTAGTTTCTGGCTCAGAAATTGTAGTTTATTAGCCATTTGGGCAGTTTTTCAGTGTCTTTCAATTTTCCGGTTTAAAAGCCCGTGTTTACATGGGTTTGCGCTTTAAGCTCCACGGATCCAGTTTTGGTGTCCTGTAGACTAGGACTGTTTTGTAAGTTTCCGAGCCCCCCCCAGACCTTTCTGTGTTGAAGGGAAGCCTTCTAGCTTATCAGTGGGAGTGGTAAGCACTAGGTAACCTATCTACCACAAGAGGAGTGGTTTCTGTCCCAGAAATTGTAGTTTATTGGCTGTTTGGGCAGTTTTTCTGTTTCTATCAACTTTCTGGTTTAAAAGCCTGTATTTACATGGATTTGCGCTTGTTTAAGCTTCGCTGATCCATTTTTGGTGTCCTGCAGACTACAAGAGCAACAGAAAGGAGAAAAGAGTTACTCCAAGTGCCTCCATTTTGATTTTTTCGTAATTTACTACTCTCTGCACTTTTTTTTTTTTTTTTGTAATTTTTTAATTTATCTGCATTTATTTAAACAGGTCTATATTAGATTAGCGAATGCTTAAAAAAGCGAACGCTGATTGATCAAACTTGTGTAAGCGAAAGCTTACAATCTCGAACTGTCAGATCAGCAATTTTTTTCCTAGGGAAAAAAATTGCTGATCGAAAATACATACACACAACACAAGCACACCAAACAAACAGCAATCCACACACATACACCTAAAATCTGGCACCTAACCCTACACTAAACTATACACACAAAACTAACTATCCACTTACCTTAACCCAAACCCTAATCCTAAGGTCCATCAGTATCGCACACTCACCTCACCCTCTCCCTAACCCTAACTCACCTAACCTACCCTAACACTCACATCCACACAATCGCACACTTACCTGAATTCGACCTGTAACTTTCCACCACAGCACTGAAAATACCAAAGCAACAGAAACAGACAACCAAATTCTTTCCCTTGAAAAGATTTGGGTTTCTCTTGCTTCGATATTTTAAACATTCGCTTAAATAAGTTTGATCAATCAGCGTTCTCTTTTTTTAAGCATTCACTGATCTAATATAGACCCTATTTAAACTGTATTTGCCTTAATATTTCAACACACTCAAGTGTTCTAGCTTGTAGTTGTACTGCATTTAAAGTGTTTTTGCTACTGTTCTAACTGCTTTTCTATAAAAAAAAAAAAAAGTTCTAAGTTTGTTTCCCACTTTTCCTGTAACTAGTCTAATCCAGATACAGATTTGCTGAATCCAGGACTGTTTTGTAAGTTTCTGAGCCCCCCCCCCAGACCTTTCTGTGTTGGAGAGAAGTCTTCTAGCTTATTAGTGGGAGCGGTAAGCACTAGTTAGCCTATCTACCACAAGAGGAGTTGTTTCTGGTCCAGTAATTGTAGTATATTGGCCATTTGAGCATTTTTTCCATCCCTTTCATCTTTCTGGTTTAAAAGCCCGTGTTTTCGCACTGTGCAACGGTGCTCAGCTGAGGTAAACTATTACCAGTGCTAGAAAGTCTGTTCTTCAATTTTCCCCTTAGAACGTGCTTGTTCTTTTACTTCTTGCAGTTCAATTAGTGTAATCGGCTAGCACTTTAACAGGCTTTTGTAGAATTTATTGTTGCACACTTAGGTGCTATCAGCACTAGCTGTTCCTAAGCAGTAACAGCATCAGTACTTACTAGTTATGATCTCCCCTCCTGGTATGATTGCAGGGCAATTTCCTATGCTTTCTCCTGCTAACCTGGTGCACTTGGGCATTCTGAGACAGTGTGGCAATTGTCTAATATACACAGACAGCCCTCTCCTCTTAGCTCCCAACACTCATACCTGTGATAGATGCACTAGCTGGTCAAGAGGAGAAGGTCAACACCTGCAACTCACTACATAGAACCTACGGCCCTCCAAAACACCAACCATCACAACCCACATAGAGAAACACAAACGATACACCCACCTTTGTGGAGGCTCTCAATAATAATCCACCCAAACAACAGAGACCCCCGAGACAGAAATGCACTCAACCAGCACAGCACAACACCACCACAGTGTGCCCCTCAACCCAACCCCTTAAGGCAAAACACTTTGCCCAATGTACTAACCATAGGAGACTCAATTGTGAGGCACACTGATGTCCTACTCACTAGGTTGAACAAGGAGAAAGTGACAGTCAGTTGTCTATCAGGTGCCAGGATCTGCCACATAACACATGCACTCAGGTCACTATGACTCAGTCATTGTCCATCTGGTTGTGAATGACCTGAGACATACCTCCCTGGACCAGATGAAAAGAGGTGTGATGGAAGTCTCAGATTATGTGGCCCAGGCAGGTATGACTCTAGCCCTGAGCAGTATTCTACCATCACCCAGAATTATACCACAGTACGAGCAGAAAATGATTGACTTCAACAATTGGCTAAGTTTCTGGTGTCAGTCTAAGGGGATCCTGTATTTGTCTGCCCGGGATGACATGATCGACAGACCTCAATGCTTTGCCAGAGATGGCCTCATCTGTCACCCCTGGGAGTCAGGGTACTGGCTAAGGCTCTTGCCAACCCTATAGTGCCTTTTTTAGGCAGTGTTCCAAAGGCCAGAATTCCACCATAACTGCCACAGACAAGTGCAATCTGAGTGTCATGCTGCTGAATGTTAGAAGTCTAAGTCTCAAGATGCACTTGTTCGAAGCTCTCCTCAAAATGGAGAATGTCGACATCTGTGCTGTAACAGAAACCTGGTTTAAAGAGGAAGAAAATAACCCTTCACTCCCAGACTATAACTCATTCTATACATTTTGGCCCCAGAATACAGCCAGAAGCTCCAAAGGTGGTGGTGTCTCCATATTCTTAAAGGATACGCACACCTCTAGACTGATAGCCCAGCATAATGCATCTGAGATACTTCAGGTACAACTAACACAGGATAAGATGGTGATGCAAGTCAGAGCCTGTTACAAAACCCCAAACATGTGCCTAGACTCTCACTCCAACTTCTGAAGCACCCTGGAATCTATCAAGGTCCAACCCAATACTCTCATACTGGGTGACTTCCACTACCCCTCCATCAACTGGGAAAACTATTCAAGTAGCAATGTACAGACCCAACACTTTCTGGAATTTATCAGTTCCAATGCCCTGGACCAACTCATTCTGACCCCCACTAGAGGAAGCAACATCCTTGAACTGGTTATCACCAACATGAGAGACTGTTGCTCCAAACCTATAGGCAAGTCCTCCCTGGTTAAATCTGACCACAAACTGATCACCATGGAAATCTCAATCTCACCGACACCACCCGCTAAGGTGACCACCCTGAAAAACTTCTCTAAAGCCAACTTTGGGCTCCTAAACACAGAGGTGGCTAACTTCTCGGCACCCATGCCAATGGAAAATAGCTGCATGACTGCCAAATCATACACCAATGCACTGTATGAGCATGTACACAAATGCATGGACCTTGTCATACCAAATAGAACTAAGTCGCTCTCCTTCAAAAAAAGGAAGCCAATCTGGTGGTCTCCAGCCATCAATAAACTCTACAACAGAAGGAAGAAACTGTTGCAGAAAAACATGAAGTCACAAGACTGGAAAACCTCCCTTATCAGTCTCAACAAAAAGCTGAGTTCCCTTATCAAATGCTCTAGAGCCAGCTATGAAGGTGGAATTGCGGCTGACACCAAAAACATCCACAAAGCCTTCTATAGCTATATCAAAAACCTCAAAGGCAATACCCAGATTTGCTCTGAGTTATTGCACGATAGCACCTCCTATACTGAGCCAACAGATATAGCCAACATACTGGCCAACAGATTCACTGCCAGTTTTACCCTTCCCCCCCAATGGCCCTAAGAAAGCCTCGCACCCACCATTTCTGTGGCACAGGTAAAAGCTGCATTGTTCAAAGCCAAGAATACAGCATCCATGGGACCTGATAATGTCCCTGTCTGCATCCTACATGAGCTACAAAACGAACTGGTGCCACATCTGTGTGTCCTGTTCAATCACAGCTTTACCTCAGGCTATGTCCCCAATGAATGGTGCACTGCTACAGTCATCTCACTCCATAAAGGAGGAGCAACTACAGACCCTGGGAACTATTGCCCCATTAACCTGACAATTCTGGTATGCAAAGCTATGGAGTGCATCATCATGGACCTGCTTAACAATGATATAGGCAATCTCCAAACTCTTGACCCCAGACAGTTTGGCTTTGTCAAGGGGAGATCCTGCCTGCTGAACCTGGTTAACTTTGAGGCAGTCACCAAGGCTGTGGATGAGGGTAAGACAGTGCATACAGCCAACCACAACCTGGCCAAGACCTTTGATACCATTCCCCACTCAGGTATCATTGATAAACTCACCAAATTAGGCATCAATCCTTACATCACTAGGTGGGTTGCAAATTGGCTCACAGACAGGGCGGACAGAGTGAAAGTTGCAGATTCTAAGTCAGACTGTCAACCAGTCATGAGTAGAGTCCCAGCTTGGTCCTGGGCCGTCTCCTGTTTGGCATCTACTTCTCAGAAGTCCGGGCCAACAAAGAAGGACTCTGGCTGACCAGGTTCACTGATGACTGCAAGCTAAGAGTCATCCCCAAGTGATGCAGACATCCTACAAAAGGGCCTCTCTAAGACCAATGACTAGTGTCAGAACCATGGCCTGAAGCCTAATGCCAAAAAATGTGCTATCATCCCCTTTGGAAAAAAATGTATTTCCCATGAATTACCAAGTTGATGGGAGCCCACTGAACACTGAAGGGGCCATAAGAGATCTGGTCACCCAGGTTGACAGCCACATCACCTTTGACCACCACAATATCACTGTGGTCAGAAAGTCCTTCTATGTGGCACATCTTATAACCAAAGTTTTTGCATCCAGGAAGAAAGAGGTCATACTCCCTCTCTACTCATCCCTCATTAGACCAATCATCGAATATAATGCCCCATTTGGCATGTACCTGACCAGACACCTACAACAGCTGGAGAGGCAACAAGGATCCTAGGCCTTAAACATATGCCCTACATGGACAGACTCAAGAAACTTCAGCTGTTCTCAGTCTCTTATCACCTACTTAGAGGTGATCTCTGCTTGACTTACAAAGCCATGTCTGACCCAGCCCTACTTGAACTGCTACACCTAAAGAAATCCCAATCCCCCCATGCCACATGCTCCAGAGATCACAACCTCATTACCACAATTAACAGAACATGCTGGAGGGACAGGTTCATCTCCCAAAGACTTCCCATACTCTGGAAAAGGCTTCCCATTCATGTCAAATAGAGCACCTCAATGGCCCTCTTCAAAAGAAATCTTAACGAGTGGATGGGTAACAGAAAGTTCACTCCAGGGATCATTCCAGTTGCCCTACTGGATAGGGGCACTGTGAATTAACATTGGGTAGCACAGTGCCTGGGCAATTTTTTTGGGGCTAGGTTTGTAAAGGCTCCAGGGCCATTAGCCTAGTACACACCTATGAACCTATGAACCTATGAAAATGAAACCATTCCTAATCAGCTGATGTCATAAAGATGACAAAAAATGGATGGAATGTAGATGGCAGAGGGGGTGGAAATGGGCGGGGTTACAGGTGATGTGGGGGGTGTGGCCTTTCTCCAGTTTTAGCCACAAAGAAAGGTGGCAACCCTAATGAAACCCTCCACCTGGACACAAAAACCACAAATTGCTATGCAATCATTTATTGAATAAATCTAAGAAATACTAGATCAGTAAACCAGGTCTATAGCACGTTATCGCACAGCAAAAAAAATCGAGCCTTATATGGTCGGCACCATATGTTCGAATTTTTCAATGTGTGAGCGTGTAAACAGAGATCTCCAAAACAGCACAGAATGGGAAAATTTCCCTTTTCTGCACTGTAGTGCAATCTCGAAGTTGGTATATTTAAGTAGCAGGGGGTGTGGGGGATGCAGGGGGGCTTTCCCCCCTGCTTAAGACTTTTGGGGTTATTTTTTGTTACATTTTAGAACATTTACAAGTTCGATCATATGGTGATGACCATATGATATCAAACTTATAAATGTTCGATAACGTAATATAAATGCCAGTAAACCAATATGCGTAAGAAAAATGCTAGGGAATCATAATAATCAAACATAACAGGTGCATGCCAATCAATCACCTGTAATATTTCACACTGTATGTATGTTTACAACGTACACCTATAATACATAATACTCAGCCTTACAAACTTAGCAGTATGGCCTTCAAGCACTCACTCTTGAAATATTAGCACTTCCTGGTATCATTATATTGTTCAAGCTTACTTCCTCCTGCGGAATAAGGAAATGGCAAAAATGGCAGCTGTAGATCAGTGTGTATATTGTACCTAGTCAGCCACTGTAGTCTGAGAGCATGTGCATATAAGTGACTGAGCACATGCAAGATCAGTACCATTTTGTATATTCATTCAGTGTGAGTGCTAGCTTGAATGGAGATGCACGTGTGTGTGCCGGAAGGAATGAGTCAGTCAGTAAGCATATGAAGTTCGAAGTATATGTTCCATTTACAGCTACTGATGTGTTTATGTACAATAAATGACTTGAACCCATCCAGTGCCTCACTGTCTCATTTGAATGCAATAGACATGCGACATGGTATCAGAATGGGATCCAAAGTTGAAGCAGCTCACAAACCATGAGGCACGCAGTTAGAAGTGGAACAATATACAGGTCAGTGGTTATTCGAAGGTACTTAAATTCATTTAAATGATTTTCAGTCACCAAACATGTGGCATAGTATTCAACGTATTTGAAATACTTACAGAGTTATTCAAAAGGTCCGAAATAGTGACATAATGAATAAAGTGTTTGAAATAACCTCAGAAGTGTTTAAAATATATGAAAAGGCTAAAATGTCTGAATTTTTTCATGACGTTTTCACAGTAACTAAGAATTTTTGAAGTGTCCAAAGTGTCCAGTGTTTGAGGTATTTGCAGTGCTATAATAAAGCATTTTTGGGGAGAGTGTTGTGCACTTGAGCCATATTACAAATGCCAGGTCTATACTTATGTTTAAAAGAAATTTGTTGTTATAGGAGAGAGGTTTTGCAGACCTGAACTGCTGGTGTTTGATAATAATATTGCAGAGAATTGGTGATTGTTTGAGCAAGAATATTATATTTTCATGCAAACTGCATTTTTTGATAAAGATGCACATACAAGAGCATTTATGCTTCACAATTTAGCTGGCTCAGAGGCCATTGAGTGAGAACATTAATTTGTGTATGCACCTGCTGCGTATGCATGGGGGGGGGGGGGGTGAACCACCATATTGTGATACACAGGAAGACCCTGAGTGCTAAAAATGAAAATTTAGAGAAATGTGTCGCCCTCAAATGAATATTACAATGGAAGGTCATAAATATTATACAAGAAATCAAAAACCTGGTGAAACTATTGCAGCACATACTGCTAACTTCAGAAATAAAATGAAAACGTGCAGATCTGGTGATCTAAGAGATAGGTTGATAAAAGAGCGTCTTGTATTTGGTGTTAATGTTAATGTTAATGGTAATGGTAATGTTAATGTTAATAATGATGCAGTGAGAAAGATTTTGCTTTAAGATAGTGAATTAACATTGAACAAAGCCATTAAGATCTGCCAAATACATGAGCTTACAGAAAAGCATATGAATATGTTGATAAATGAGAAAAGCATGTTTGCAGCATCAGCTAGTGCAAATATTGGGGGTCTATATTAGATGATCGAACATTCATAAGTTCGACTGTCATATGGTCAACACCATATAATCAAATTTTTTTTTGTTCTGTAAGAACACTATACAAAGATAAAACAAGTATTTTTTACCATGGTGACATAACATATAATATGAAATTCCAGGTATAAAACACATAGAATGCAAATAGCTTGTGTGCAATACATGTGAAAAGCAGACATTAAATATGACGTTCAATACATGGGTAAGGAGGGCTACAGTGTAGATGCTGGGAATAAATAATGAGATGAGTATAAAACTTTAGTCTGTAGGTAGACAGTAGATAAAGCTAGAAGGTGGAGAGATGTATTGTATAGCTGATGAGTCAAGGATATTGGGGCAAATAATACTATGGTACTTACTGACGTAAAATCTGGTTATATTATAGTGGTGGGGAGTATTTAAAGGAGATGGATAAAATGGGAATGTCAGAGAGAAACTGAAGTGTAAAGTAGAGATTATGGTTGGAGGAAATTGAAGAGGAATGGTAGAAAGGTTGTAAAGGGATGGGGTTATGAGCTGACAAAGGAAACTGGAGTCACCCCAGGTGTTGAGTATGTGCACCATCATGTGTGGTTTAGGTGTTTTTTAGTAAGGACGTGAAGTTGGGAAAGCATAATATTTTGTTTTAGGTATGTTGGGATGGTTTTCCAAACTTTAGATACATCATGGGATTATAGTCAGTCACCTGCTAAAGTTATTAGGGTTTGTTGTGATTACTAAAAACTTACTGGTTGAGTGAAGGTCTCTAGGAGGGGATTAGTGTTGCAGGGTATGTTCTGGTGCTGGATATTTCTCTGGTGCATGTATAAGTGTGTGTGCAGTAATAAGCTGCGAGCTGTTAAATAATTGGGTAGATCAAGCCAGTTTAGTTGTTTCAGGGATCTGCAATGATGAGTCATACATATGTAAGGATGGCAGCAAATTTGGCTACTTTATTGAAACAGGAGGAGAGTTTAGCTTTAAGTGTATTATTTTGGTTAGTAAAAATAGGTGAGGCATATAGCAGGGATGGAAGAAGGTAGGCAGATGCCAATGTTGGTCTTATATCATCCATCAGGTGGTGTTTGGTTCTATAGAGGGAGATGAGTTTCTGGTGGGCTTTTTAATGGTTTGCAATGTGTGTTGGTCAAATTTGAGGTTATTTTCAA